>NW_025953636.1:42729-143177 GCF_022495145.1 Xylaria bambusicola | reverse complement strand
TTATTATAGTTTTTATTATTGTTATTATTATTAAACTTTTTAAACTTATTAAAATTATTATTATTATTAAATTCTTTAAACTTTTTAAACTTTTTAAACTTTTTAAACTCTTTTAACTTATTAATACTATTATTAACCTTAAAAATCTTATAAATATAATTAGATTTTTTAATATATATTAATATTATTAATAAGTTTTTAAAGTTAAAATCTATTAATATATACTTAACGTTTATTTATTTATTAAACCCTTTAAGCTATTAGGATTTAAATATAACTACTTAATATAAAATAATAAATTAAATAAAAGCTATAATTAAAATATAAATAATTAAAAGAATTAAATAATAATTATTAAAAAGATATAAATAATAAAAAGATATAAAATATATAGTAAGGAAATATAAATAATAAGGAAATATAAGGTATATAATAGGAAAATATAAATAATAAAGAAATAAGGTAAATAAGTTATAAGGAAATTTAAATAATAATTTAATTAAATATACCTTTTAATTTATAGTTAAATAAAAATAAATAAAGCTATATTACTTATTCCTAATAGTTAAAGTTATATATATTATATATATATTTTAATAGATATTTATAGTTAACGGAATTAAACTGGCGTTTCTAGGCAGCGTTTTTAAAGTTAAGTTAAAAGCGTTATTTTATTATTAATCCTATAATAAAGTGCATGGAAAATTCTAACTATATAGGCGTTCCGGCTAATCTTCGGAATATAGCGCCCCTGTTAAAAGTGCCCTTATAGGTACGCTTTTACCGGGGCATAGTATACCTTCGTTAAAGGCATATTACGCTATTAATTAAAAGTGCTATATTATTAGCAAAAGCATTATACCGTTAATAAAAGTGCCGTACCGTTCCGTTATATACCCCTTAATTAAACAGCATTGCTATATAGTTAACTATTTAACTTTAATGCTTTATATAGCTAGTAAACTATAGTGTACTTAATATTTCCTTTATATATTTAAACCTATTTTTACCTTTTTAACTTTAAGGGTATTTTTACCTAATTTCCTTTTAATATATATTTAACCTTTTATTAATTAAAATAAATAAAATAATTTAAATACCTTATATTCTGCTTTTTATTAATATATTTACCTTAATTAACATTTTTTAAATTTATAGCGTTAGGTTATATAGTTATTTTTATATACTATTTATAATGCTTTACTTTTAATATTTATTATAATAGTGTTTAAAGTTAATATATAGAATTTATACTATTAACCATTTAATATTTATTAAAATAACCTTTATTACTTATATTTATTAAGTATAATGTTTAAGGTTAATATATTAGTAAATACTTTATTAAAAAGCACTATTGCTATATAAAGTTTTATTATTTATTTATTTAATATTATTATAATAATTATATATTTAAAAGTGTAATATATAAAGGATATATATCCCTTTTAATATTTTAAAATAAAGCTTTTTCCCTTTTTTTTTTCCTTTTTATTCTTTTATAATTTTTAATATATTATATAATATATATAATACCCTTTATTCTATAATATATTTATTAACTTTTTACTTTTTATTAATAATTAAAACTTTATTTAATAAATTATTTTTTCTATATAGTATTATTTTTTTTAAAATATATACTTTTTAAAAGTATATTTACTATAGTTTAATATTATTTATACCATTAATACTATATATTTTTAAAGTTTAAGGAATTATATTAATATATATATATATAAAAATACTATTGTAAGCTTTTTTCCGCTTTTGCCTTATTAGCCTTTCCTTTTTAAAGAAGGGTAATAATTTTAATATATAAGTATATTTCTATAACCTATTTTTAATTAATTCCTATAAAGTATAATATACTTTTATTTAAAGTTTATAAAAAATATAATATAAATATTAATATAAGAAAAATTTAATATAAATTTTAACCCTCCTTCCTTATATTTACCTAACTTTAGCCTTATCCCCTTTCTTTTTCTTATACCTATATTACCTTTATATCTAGCTCCCCCCCCTTACCTGCCTATCCCTATTGCTCCTATTATTATTATTAATAATAAAAATAAAAATAAGGATAATAATAAAAATAATAATAATAATAATAAAAATAATAAAGAAAAGGAAAAGGAAGAAGATACTTTAGCTACCGTATATGCTACCTATACTTTCGTTTATTCTTGCTATACTTTCTCCCCTGCTATACCCTTACCTACCTTTTCCGCCGCTTCCAACTTTAACGCTTAATTGCTAATAATATTAAAACCTACCCCAATCCCCTATAATTAATATATTTGGTTCTTCTTTATAAGAAGGTTAGGTATTTATAAATAAATAGTTAGGAAGGGTTTCCGGTACTTTTAATACCGGAAAAACTATAAGTTATATATACCTATATAAATACTTTAAATATTTCTTTTTTATTATAAGATACCTTTAATACTTTTAGGTTAATAATATAAAAGAAGCTAAAGTAAAATTATTAAACTTTTATAGCTATAAGGTTTATAATATATATTTAATTAAAATAATTAAGCTAATTAATTTTATAACCCTTATTATATTATTACTATTATTATTGCTATTATTATTACCCTTTTAGCCCCTATAATTAATAAAGGTATAAATTTAATTCCCTTTTTATAATTCTTTTAATATATTTTAATTATTTAATAAATGTTTAAGCTATTTAGAAAGTTTATATAACCTTCTATAAGGCATTTTTATTAAAGAATGCTTTTATAAAGGTTGTTAAATCTTATTACGCTGCCTATTCTTTAGAGTAATAAAAAAAGAAGAAAATGAAGAAGAACGCTACGCCTTTCCCTATTAGTTAAGTAATGCTTATCCCTAATGCTACTATACCCGGTGGTTTTTTATCCTTTAAAGATAAAGATAAAGAAGATAAAGAAGAAAAAGAAAAAGATAAACCTATTATACTTAGCTTTTTTTTTTAGGAAGAATATTCTCCTTTTTTTTTTTCCTTTTCCTATTGCTATATTATTATTTCTGTAGGGTATAATCCGTTGTTTATTATTTTAATTTAATTTAAGTTTTTTAAATAGAAATTAAAGGGAGCTTTATACTTAGGATTAATCGTATATTTATTTTTTTATCCGCTTTTTATAACTATAGCACTTTTATCTTTTAAATTAATAAATGCTTTAAAATGCTTAAACTATACTTTTAATATATTTTTAATAAGTTTATTAATAGGTATTTATACTATTAATAAATATATAACTTTAAAAAATCCTTTAATATACTTTTATTTTATTTATATATTTTAAATATTTATATAATAAAGTTAAATATTAATATATTTATTTTCCCTTATTATAAGATATATAGCTTATTAGTTATCCGAAAAGATTATTTATACTTTTTTAAAGTTATATATAATATTTTTAAAAAGCTGCTTAAATGCTATTATTTCCTTTTTTATAAATAATAAAACATTTATTTTAGCTTTAATTATTAATATAATAACTATACTTTATTATATTACTTTTTATATAATTGTACCTTTAAATAATAAAATAATATACTTATATAAAAAATGCATAATCTTTTAGTTATTTATAAAGGAAGCATCTTCCGTTATAATAAGTACTTATATATTTATATTCCAATTATTATATATAATATATAAAAACTTTATAACGTATATATATTTAATAATTTAATCTATTACCTTTAAGTAGTTTAACCTAAGATTGGTTAAAAACTTTAATAATTATACTACTATATAGGTTATATTTAATCTTAATATAATAGCATTATATAAAATTATTTTAATGTACTTTTAAAATGCTTTAATTTTATACTTTATAGCCTATTTTAAAAACTTTTTTAATTCCTTATATAGTAAAAAAGTTATTAATACTTAGCTTTAATTATTAAATCTATAATGCTTTATTACTTTTTTAATATATTAATTATAAAGTAATATTATAATCTTTCGTTTTTTATTTTTAATTATTCTTATATTAAGGAATTATAAAGTATTTTTTTATTCTTTAAGCTTATAAATGCCCTTAATTTAATTAATAATTTTTTATATTTAAAATTAGTAATCTTTTTTATATAGGACTAAAAAGTTATTAATATAAAAGATAATAAATATATAGTAATTTAAAGTATAAAATAGATATAGCTCTTTTAAAAAAGTAATTATATTATTAATTTAAAGCATTTTTATAAACTTTTTATATTATAATAGTAATAAATCCTATAACCTATATAAAGTATATATTAATAAACTAACTTTATTTTTATTTATAAATCCCTTAAGGAGATTTATTATAATTATACTTTACTCTTTTTAAATAATATTTAAAAACGCTTTTATTATATTATATTATTTAATCTTTAGGTTTAAATATATTATTAATGCTATTATTAATTTAAACGTTTTTATAATTAAAATTGTAATATAAATTAATTATAAGGTATTTTCCGTTTAAAGGTCCCCTTTTATAACTATTTATAATTTATATATTTTTAAATAGCCCTTTTTATTAAATTTATAAATAAATACCTATTTTAATAATAGTAGGGTATTTTTAAACTATTCCTTAAGTATAACCTTTAAAGAGCTTATATTTTTTAGCCTTTAAAATTCCTTTTTAGCATTTTTTTTAAACTTCTCTTTTAAAGCGTATATTTTAAAATCTTTTTAACTTTTAGGTAGCGGATTTTTTAAATTGCTATAATATATATACCTTTAATAGGATCCTAACTATACTTTTTTATTATAAGTAATTATAGCTATAAATATAATATAAAAGGTTTTATATTTTTTATTTCCTTAATATAATGCTTTTATTATATTTAATAAAAATATTTATAGAAATGCTTTTTAATATTTATTATATAGGATATATATTTTATTATTAAAAAATATAATAGTTAAAAAAATAACAGCGTTAATATTTTTTTTTAAATGCTTTTAGTTTTTATTTTAGGGTTTTAAGGCTATACCTTTAATTCTTTAATTTAACCTTATTATTGGAGGGAATACCCTTTATTTATATCTTTATCTTTTAATTAATAGTTAAGGCCTTACTTTAGGTATAGGAGGTATATTTATTAATAATAACCTATTATTTTATATATTTAATATAATAGCTTCCTAAAGTATATTATTTCCTATTTAATTTATATTATTAAAGTTACCCTTTGTTATAGAATAATGCTTATTTAGCTTAAGCGTTTTTTAAAGAGTTATAAGTTTATATTATAAACCCTTAAGGGATCCTTTCTTTTAATCCCTAAGTATATTTACCTTTAACTTTTATTTCTTTAAAAGGGTAATAAAGGGCTTAATAAAATTATATAATATTTTCCCCCTATTATTAATAGAAGTATTTATATTTAACTTAAATATTATATCCTTTATTTTTAATTAAATATTCCTAATGCTATTAAGGTTTTTAACCTTTTTTATAATTTATAAGGGCTTTATATATATTTTAATAACCTTTATTATTAAATATTCCTATTTTTTATTATAATAAAGCTCCTTATTAAATTCTATATCCCTAATAATAATAACCTTCTTTAATTAAAGTATTTATATCTAATATACTTTAGTTAACTTATATTTTATTAAATATTTAATATATATTTAAGGTTTAACCTTATAATTATATTTATATTTACCTATATTATAATTCTTTTTTAATAGGTATACTTTATATTTATATATATAAATGCTATTTTAATTAGGCTTTAAATTACTTATTAACTCTTTTATTCTTTTAGGTATATATTATTAAAAATATTAAATAAATTAGTATTTTAATACCTTATAAGGTATATATAAATTATATACCTTTAAGGAATTTATATTATATAGTTAAATTATTACTTAAACTACTTTAGGTTATAACTTTTTTAGGAACGTTGCTTTAAATAATATTTTTAGCGCCTTTTTAATTATCTTTTTTCCTATTCTTTTAATTCCCTTAAAGCTTTCCTTTTAATAAAGTGGAAAGAGTTTAGTATTAATTCCTTCATTTTTTATTTAAATTTTATAATATATTTTACCCTTTATTATTATTATTGCTTTTTTATTATTACTTTAGAATTTATAAATAAGGAATTAGAAATGGTATATTATTATATGCTTAAACCTATATAGTTTATTAAAAACTTTATTTAATAATTTATTTATAAATAAGTATACTTAAATATAATTATTAAATTTATCTTTAAATATAAATAATTAATTTATACTATTATAACCTTTTAAATAGTTAAATAAGTTTTAATTAACTTTTTAAAATAGTTTTATAGAATGCTTTTTTAATATTTTTTTTAAAAGTATTTAATAGGTATATATTATTATATAATCTTTACATTTAAATTTAAGTATACTTAATATTTTTATATTCTATACCTTATATATAAATGTTTTAATTTAAAATGTTATAGCATTTTTATATCCTTTTATAGTTTTAAGGGATTATTTAATAGCTTTTATAAATGCTTTTATTTTTTAGCTTTATTAATATTTATAATTAATCCTATTATACTTATTAGAATTTTTATAAAAAAATCTACTATTAATATTATAAAGGATTTATTTAAATAAATAAAAATAGATTTATATTTAAAGAATATTAGGTTATACTATTTAATTAGCTTTATTATAAGGATATTATTCTTAATTTTTTTAAAATGTAATATATAATTTAAATTATAATATTAAATTCTATTATCCTATAAATGCATTTTAAAAATAATATTAATATAAAAGCTTTTAATAAATGTTACTTTAATAAGTATTAAATTTATAAAATATAACTTATATTTATTATTAAGTATATTTTTAATAATCCTTTTTCCTATATTAAGAATTAGGAATTATATTATTTTTATATCTATTACCTTTTTATCTTTAATTAAAATAAATATACTTAGTTTTAATAATTCTTTTTGGTTTATTAGGTATAATATACTATAGTTATTAATAAGTATACTATTTAATAATATATATAGTATTTAATTAAAGGTTAAGTATACCTTTAAATTAAATTTATTTAAAAGGTAAAATAAGTTATTAACCGCTTTTATAAAATAATCTTTATTAATGCCTTAATGTAAAAGTATAAAGTATAATTTATAAAGTATTATATTCCTATTATTATAGTTTAAAAAAATAGGATATATTAATATATAAATTATTACTATTATTTATTTAATGCTATATTATATAAGGATGCTTTAACGTTTTAAAAGCTTTTTAAAACTATATTGCTTTCATTTATATTAATAATGAACGCTTTTTTAATTTTATTAGTATTAAATAAGTATGCCCCAATGCTTTAAATGCTTTTTGGTAGCGGATTATTAAAATTATATAGAGTTAAGGTACTATTTATAATAGAAATATAGTTCCTCTTCCTTTAGGTTAAATCTTATTAGGTATACCTTTAATAATAAAAGTATTAAGCTAATTATAATATATATAACTTATCTATTAGGAAATTTCTTTTTCCTATTTAATTTTTAATTAAATAAAGTTCTTTTATAAATAACCTTTTATTTATTAATAAAAATAATTTTATATAGGTTATTTTAACGAATATATTTATAATATGTTTTAATATCCTTAATAATTTATTTATCTAGTAGTTTTATTAAGCATAGGTTACTTTTTTTAATAATTATAAATTATAATTTTTTATATTTTTATAGTTTTTATAAATGCATTTTTTTAAGGTTTAATATATATAGGTATAAATATTCCTTTTTTTTTTATATATTTTTAAGGACTTTTAAAAGGTATTATTATTTAAGTTGTTATTTAAAAAGGTTATATTAAGCATTATAAAAATTGCTATACCCTTATACCTTTATATATTGTTTTTATTAATAAGGCCCTTAAATACTTTATTAAAATTATTTAATATTATAATTAATCTTTTTAATATTTTATTTTTAATAACTTTTATTAATTATATACTTATTTATAAGGGTATTATATATTATAAAAGCATTTTTAAAAAATTCTTTATTATTAAAACTCCTTTAATGTTTAAAATATCCTTTACTTTAATATATTAATATATTAAATCCTATTTTTAATATTATTTTATTATATTAATACTTTTAATGTTTACCCTTTTAAATATAGTATAATAATCTTATTAAATTATTATTAAAATATTAAACTTTAATGGAATAATAGCATTTTAAAATGCTTTAATAAAGTTTTAAATTTATAATTTATTATTATTAATAATTATTATATAAGTAATTTTAAAACGGTTTTTATTAATTATATAATTAATTTAATTTAAAAGTATATTATATTTAATTATAGAAGTATTTTATTAAATTATTTTTAATAATTATATTGCTATAATATTATTATATTATTTTTTAAACTTTTTATTATTAATATTTTTATTTAAAATTAATATTAATTTATTAATATTGTTATACTTTAACCTTTATTTAATTATAGCTTTAATATAGGCTATTTTTCTTTAAGTTATAATATTTTCCTTTATAAACTTCTTTATAAAAGTTAAAAGTGTTTAAAGGTTTAAAGAAGTATTAACTTTTTTAAATATTTATAAAGGATTTAAGTTTATTATTCCTTAAATGCTATATACCTTTATATATATTTAAAAATAGATAAATTAACTAGCTTAATCCTTAATTAAATATAATATAGCATTATTTAAAATAATAAATTCTATTAAGTTTAGTTTAAATATTATACGTTTATAAAGTATATTTATAAATATTAAATAATTAAAGGGTAGAAAAAAGAAATATACTTTATATAATTAATAGTAAAAGAATATTAATTTTAATTAAAAACTTAATTTATAAATAAACTGGGCTTATAACTTTAATAGATATTTATAGTTAATAAAATTAAACTAACATTTTTAAGTAACGTTTTTAAAGTTAAATTAAAAGCGTTATTTTATTATTAATCCTATAATAAAGTATATAGAAAATTTTAACTATATAGGCGTTCTGGTTAATCTTTGGAGCATAGTGCCCCTATTAAAAGCGCCCTTATAGGTACACTTTTACCGGGGCATAGTACGCCCTCGTCAGGGGCATACTACACCATTGGCCAGGAGCGCTGCGCTATTAGTAAAAGCGCCATACCGCTCCATCATATATATTAAGTATTATTAACAATTTATTTAAAATATTAATTAAATTATTTTATTGTAAAAAGTAATAATATAATATTAAAATATATTTATATTTATAAATGCTATATAATAAATATAATAACGTTTATTAAGTTATAGGATATTTTAATTATAAATATAAATAAGGTATATATATATATTACCCTTAAGGACCTTATACAGCTTTAATTATATAATATTTAATAAAATCGATTTATATTTTAATATAATATATATTAGGACTTTTGTTTTTTTTAATAAAAGTTGGTTTATAATTTATATAAATAATTAAGATATTAATAATTATATAATATTTTTTTAAAATCCATTAATAAATTACTTTAAATTAATGTAATATATTATAAAATAATAATATAGGTTTAAATAGTTAAGCTAAGCTTTAATTATATAATGCTATATTAAAAGCTATTAAAATATAATAGGTTTAAGTATTAATAGTAATATTATATTAATATCTTTAAAGATTAAATGTATTTATAATAAATATATTAATATAATTTTTAATATTATATATATATTATATTTAAAACTTTTTATAATACCTTTAATTATTATAATATATATAAGAAGTATAATAAAAGAAATTAATAATAAGTAAAGTTATTTAAATAATACTATTAATTATTTAATATTATTTCCTATTCCTTTATTTTATATTTATTATTTACTTTATAATAAAGGTATAAATATAGCTTTTTATTAACGTTAATATATTATTTTCATTTAATTATACTATTGGTTAATTTTACTACTATTAAGTAATTATATTATAGCTTATTGGGCAAATAAACGTAAGCCTTATAGCGCTATTAACTATAGCGGTAATAACTTTAAGGTATTAATAGTATTAAAGGTAAATAGGGAGTTAAATGTTTTTAATAGCGGATATTAGTTTGATTTATTATAAAACGTTAAGGTATTATATAATATAGGAGGAAACTGTTATTTATTATAACTTTTTAATAAGCTTACTATAAGGAATTCCGGTAACGGTAATAGCTATAATAATAGTAATAGCTATAATAGCTCATTAATAAGTAGGAATATAGGATTATTAATATATTAATTTTAAATTTCTTTATATATTATATAATGCTTTAATAAGTTTATTATAAGGGGTTTTAATAATAACAGCTATAATAACCTATTAATAAACGGGGGCGTAGGATTATTAATACATTAGCCCTAAATATAATACAATATTAATAATAATTATATTATTGGTCCTATATTTAATTAATAAGTAGTTAAATAATAATAACCGTTAATATTAAGGATAAATAAATATAGTAGGGTATAATGCTATAGGATATAATATTATAAAGTATAATAATAAATATAATATTAGTTAATAAATAGTTATTAAAGGTATTACTATTAGGATAATAAATATATTATTAGTTTTATATTTAATTAATAGATTATTAAGTAATAATAATTAATATTAAAGCGTTAACTCTTTTAAGCTATTTGTTTATAAAGTTTATAAAAGATACTTTAAATTAAAGCTTTATATTATATATTACAGTTATAGCAATTTATTTAAATATAATATTTAATTCTTTTTTTAAGTAGGCCTATTATAGTTTTAAGGTTTAGGATTTTTAAAAAAGGATATATCCATTCCTATATATATAAATAAATTAATAAAGTATAGGAAGGAATTTTATTAAAAAACCTATAATTAATAGCTTATTTAAAAGTAGAAAGTTTTAATCCAATTATAATATAAAGCTATAATAATAATAATTAAACGTATAAAATAAAATAAAAATATTAGTATTAATATTTTAAAATAACGCATCTCCTATTTGACCTGGCCACATTTTTGACCTTTGTGCACGCATTTAAAAATATCTTAATAACTATTTATACGATTGATTTAAACTAATTTAAATTTAAATTGTTAAATGTTTTTATAACATTTTTATAAGTTTATATATTATAGCTAGGTTTGCTATAAGCCCTATAATGTTGGGCGCGAGTTTCCTTTTTCCTTATATGACGATTACCTTAACGTATAATGCGATTTTTTGCTTTAAGAATACTCTATACTTTTATTTAATTTTTAATATCTTTAATAGTAAAAGATCCTTTACTTTATAATTTAATTCTTTTTATATAATAATGTTTATTAAGCTTATAATTTATTTTATAAAGGCTTTTAACCTTTTCCTTTAATAATGTAAAATAATGTATAATATTAATTATATTATATATAATTTAGCTTAACCTTTTAATAATAAATATAGGAAAGCTATTTTAATATTATATAATCTTTTATTTAATATATTTAAAAAGGGAATTAATTTTAATTAGGTTATTTAAAGTTATAATTATATAAGGATTAAATAATATTAGGGATAAAAGGTTAATTTAAGGTATAATTGGATAATTTAGCTAATTAATAATATAATTTAAATTATATAGTATTAAACTTATTCTTTTAAATCCCCTTTATATATTATTTAAAATGATTGCTTTATTAAATATATAAAAAAATACAGTTATAAAATCTTCCTTTTAAATATAGGTAATATATATTTATATAAAGCCTTCGATTTGCTTTTTGTATAATTGTTTTAAAAGGCTAAATATCCTAATATTAAATAGTTAAAGGCGGTAAAAGGAATGGGGAAGTATATAAAGGGTAATAATATTATTTTCTTTATAATATAATTTAAAGTTATATAAATAATAGCTTTTATAATTATTAAAGAAAAGAAAGTAATAATATCCTTTTATATAAAGCTTTATATATTTATTAAAATGTTTAATTTAATTTATAACTTATTTATTTATTATTTAATTATTTTTTATAGTTATAATTTTTTAATTGTTTAATCTATTATTATTTTTATATTAAAGTATAAGGTAGTTTTTTTTTATTAAAATAATATATAGTAAAATAATTTAACTATATAATAAAATTGTTTAAATAATTATAAACTATTTTAAATTGCTTAATTAAATAACTTATAGTTTTTATTTACGTTTAATTAAAGTTATAACTATTTTAAATATAATTTTATTTATTATAAATCTAGTTTTATTAAAGTTATAAATATCTTTTTTTTAAATATTATTTTTATTTATTATTTTTTATATAAGGATAAATTAAATATAATATTCGATTGGATTTTTATTTAATACCTATTAGTAATTAATTTTTTAATTAAAATATATTTGGATGTTTAAAATTTATTATATAAAGTTTAATATTTAATTTTTTTTAATTAGCTTTAAACCTTATAATATTATTAATTGGTTGGCTATATTTTTTATATAACTATATAAAAGTAGAAACGATTTTATTATAAAATTAAGGATATATTATATAATTAATTGTTCTTCGTCCGGAGTTAATTGGGCTTTTGGAGGTGGTATTTTGCTTGTTAGTTTAAAACCTTTCGTTTGAAGGGCAAGTGTTGTATAAGGAATATTATAAATAGTAGCAGTATGTTGGATGGATAATTTTAGGTTTTGTTTAATAGTTTGGAGTATAAGCTATAGGTTGCTTTCTTTATGAAGGGTTTTTATAATTGTTAGTGGAGAAATGAGGGATTTTTTTTATATGCGTACGAAGGTTAAAAATGTGGCCAGGTTAATTGGGTGGCCAGGTTAAGTGGGAGATGCGTTAGTTTAAAAGCTTTTTTAATAATTATATTTTTACATCCTATATATTACTCTTTAAAGCATTTAAGGGGTAAGTTTAAATTACTATTGCCTTTAAATATATTATTAATATATTAATAAAATATAAGGAAAGTTAATTAAATATTAAAATTAAAAATCCATTTATTTATAAAATATATATATAAATATATAATTAACCTACTTTTATTTATTTAATAATAAAAGATAAACAATTTATAAATGGACTTTATAAATAATATATAATATACTTAATTTAAATTAAAATATTAAAATAGTTAAGGCTTATATAAAAGATAAATAAATACTTTATAAAGTTAAATTAAATATTATAAATCAATAATAATAAACAATTTAAGTAAATTTAAAATATTATAAAGCTAAGCGTTATAAATAATACTTTTAAAGAAACTATTAATATAACGTTTAATCCATTAAAGAAAGATTATTAATATAATATTTAATTTATTAGTTTATATTAAGGTAAAATATATATAAATATAATAATAATTATAATTATAAGGGAATTATATAATATATAAGTTTAAATAAGGATATTTTAAAAAGGTTATTATTAATAAGCTATAACTTAAAGTTAAATAATATTATAATACTCTTTTAAGCTATTATAAGTAGCTCGCTTAATTTATAAAGCAGCTAACAGATAATAGTAGCCTAAAGTAAGTACCTATATTAATAGTTAAAGCAAAAGTACTTAATAGTGGTACCGGTATTAAACAGTTTAATACTTACTTAAATACCTACTATATAAATATATTAAATAAACTTAAGCATTATATTATAATGTGGGCTATATATATTACCTATTAATATTAAAGATATATACTTATATAATAAGTTAAAGTATAATGGAAGATATATTATACTATATATATAATACTTACCTATTATCCCTATATTATAGGGAGCTTAAAATTCTTTTATTTATATAGTTAAAGTAATACTACTTAAGCTTT
The DNA here is from genome assembly GCF_022495145.1 of Xylaria bambusicola. Taxonomy (NCBI): domain Eukaryota; kingdom Fungi; phylum Ascomycota; class Sordariomycetes; order Xylariales; family Xylariaceae; genus Xylaria; species Xylaria bambusicola. The sequence continues at coordinate 129,349 of NW_025953636.1, read as the reverse complement.
AAACCTTTATTAATAAGTTAAGCTTTAGGAAGACTTTACTTTTATCGTTAACTTTCCTTAATGCTTAAGGTATTACTTAAGCTTTATAAAAACTTTACTTTTATTATTAACCTTTATTAATAAGCTAGGCCTTAAAAGGACTTTACTTTTATTATTAACCTTTATTAAAGTAGTTAATAATAATAGATTAACTTTATATAACGACTATTTTTAAATAATAGTTTAAGCTATAATTAATAATAGGTGGTAAAAATAAACAATTTACTTTTAAGTATATACTTATTAATAAATATATTAATTAATAGTTAATTATAATTAATTGATTAATTTTATATTATATTATTTAATAAAGCGGTAAGTAAAAAAATTAATATTACTTCCCCTTTAAATAATTAAATATTAGGATAGCTATAATAAGTATAGCTATTAGGACCCTACCTTACTTACTTTTATTATTAACCTTCCTTAACGCTTAAGGTATTACTTAAGCCTTAAAAGGAAGCTTAGGAAAGGTTAATAATAAAAGTAAAGTTTTCCTAAAGCTTAGCTTATTAATAAAGGTTAATAATAAAAGTGGAATCCTTTTAAGCTTAATAAAGGTGGAGTTCTTTTAAAGCTTAAGTATAGCTAAATAATACTTTAAGCGTTAAGAAAGGTTAATAATAAAAGTAAAGTTCTTTTAAGGCTTAACTTATTAATAAAGGTTAATAATAAAAGTGGAGTTCTTTTAAAATTATTTACTATTAATATAAAGTACTATATACTTAAGTATTAATAATATAGTTAAGAATTAATATATAATATAAATTATAAAAATTAAAGTAAGGGTATATAAGAATAGGTAGGTAAATTAAATTTAGGGTTTAACTCCTTTTATTAATACATTCTTTTTTAAATATAATAATAAGATAATTTAACATTAAACGGTTTAATTTATTTAAAAAGCGAAAGATAAGCTTATTTAAATAATACTATTTTACCTATTTAAATAGCTTTATAAATTGTTTAAATAATTATTATATATTTATATATAGTTATTAGGTTATTAATAAATAGCTTAATTAAGTATATAGATATATAAATATTCTTTTAATATATTATTTATTAAAAAGGTGTTAAGACTTTTAAAATATACTATATATTGCTTACTATATTTTTATTACATTTTTATAAAAAGTGTATAATGTTTAAGTTAATGGTTAATTATTAGTTATTAAGCTATAACTACTTTAGTATACATTAATAGTTTTAACGTAGCTTAATCTATAGGTATATAATATTTAAAAAAATAAAATAAATAATACCTTTACCTTTAATTAAAATATTTTGAAAATATAAGGTATATATATATTTAATTATATATTAATATAATAGCATTTAATTATTAAACTTATTAATAGAACTTATATATTAAGAAAGCTTTACATTAATATACCTATTAAAAGTAAAATTATAAATTATATATTAAAAACCTAATTAAATAAATATAAATATATAATGTTAACAATTATAAAGATATAATTAAGTTTTAAATATATTAAGAAATATATATAAGCTTTTAAAATGTATAATAAAAAGTTAGCTAAATATAAATAAGTAATGTTTATAATTATAAGGAAATAGTTAAGACTTAAGTATATTAAGGAAGATAAAATATATAGGTAAACATTTAAGCTATAAGGATATAATAAAATAAAAATACCGTTAAAGGTAGTATAATATTATAACCTATCGATTAAAGAATAATAGAAGTTATATATTAAATAAAGTATTAATATAATATAAATAATTAAATAATAATATAATTTTAATATTACTTAAAGAATATATATAAAAATTTTTATATTAAAAGTAAGGCGGGTATATTAATATAGTAGCCTTATTTAAATATTTAAAATATATTAAAATAAACTTTAATTATTAAAAACATTAAGTAAGGTTATATTAATAATAATAAAAGTTATTAGTTAAAAGTAATAATGCTGGATTAGGGCCAGGTTATAAATTTAAGTTAAAAAAATAAATTATTTTATATATAGGTTAAATTTAAGTTTAACTATTATTAAGTATTTATTTTATTAATAAATCTTAATAATAATGTTGGATTTAATGCATTTAAAGCTATTATTCGTTATATATAACAATAGTAATAATAAGATTAATATTTTATTAATTATTATTATTAATATAAGCTATTAAGTATAGCGTAATAGAATTAATTATATATTAAAGCTTATATAACGATACGCTTTACTATATAAGCTACTTAATATAAATATTAATATAAAGAAACTTAACATTATTAAAGCTTAAAAAAAAATCGTAGTAAATATTTATTTAAATAAAAATAAGGATAAAGCTATTAAGTAATATATTTAAGGTATATATTAAATATTTAAGCTTTACTTTATAAAAAAGACCATTAATATATTAATAGTAATATAATTATTAATGAAGTAAAAGAGTTATTATTAAACCTTAAAAGATAAAAGCTTTATAATAATTATTTTAAAAAAAACCCTTTGCTACTTAAGGTAAAAACCTTTAATAAAGACTTTAATAATAGTATATTTAACTATATTAATAACAATAATACCCCTTTATAGGATAATAAAGATAATAAAGTAAATAATGAAGTTAATTACCTATTAATTAATTAAAACATTATAGAATATTATATTAAGGTAATATTAATTATTAAGGAATTTTTTATAACTTTTAAAGGGGAAATTAACTATTTCTTATTTAATAAGATTAAGTTAATTAATAAATTAATTATAATTAATAACTAGGTATATAATAAATATTTTATAAATATATATAAAATATTATAAATTACGCTTTTTAGATTTTAGTTTTATTAATAATATATTTTTATAGGATATAAAACTTAGCTATATAATACTTTAAAAGTATAAAGAAAAGTATAGGAGCTAAAGAAACAATTTATAAAAGTATATTAAAGAAAATTCTATTAATAGTTATATAATTAAATAAATCTTTATATATTACTATTAAACTTTAAGTTAAAGAGTTAGGGTTTTATTTAAAAGTAATAAATGTTTACTTTATTAATTAATAATAATAAGGATATTAAGATAAAGGATATAAATAAATATATTAATAATAATAATAATAATAAAGGAGGTTTTAACTATTAAATTATTATTAAGTGGTATTATTTAACCTTTATAATTAATAAAGCTCCTATCTTAAGGTACGTTCCTTATTATTATAAGGTAAATGGTTTACCTATTGCTTTTAATTTTATAATATTTATTAAGGTTAATAATAATAATCCTATTAAAATTACTTAATATAATAAAGTTAATATTTTTAAAGTTAGGATATATTATAACCTTTTAAAGTATAAATGGAATAATGTATAAAATAGCGCTATAAAGTATACTATTATAGATCCTATAAATATTATTAAGATCATTAATATTATATAGGTATTAGTATTTATTAATAGTAATTAAATGTTATTAACTTATATTTAGGTTAAGATTTTTATATATTTAAATAAAGCAGCTATTATAATTAAAACAACCTTTTATAAATAGCTAGGGTAGTATATAGCTAATGGGTATATTAAGTTTTAATTTATTAATAAAGGTATTAGCCCTTAATGGAAGGCTCCTTATTTTAAAAGCGAACGATTATTTATTTATCCTATAGTAGGATAACTATTATATATAAATATAACGGCTATTAAGGAAGCTATTAAAAAGGATAGCTAAATTAAAAAGTTAATTAAATAGTTTAAATAGATTATAAATATATTAGCTAAAGGTTAAAAAGAAGTATAAAAGAACTAAAAATAACATTAAAAGTTTCTTTAAAGATATGTTTACCCCTTTAACTTAGGCTATTAAGGCTTAGTATAACGGTGGTTAAAGAGTTAATTAAGTGCATTATAAAGGTATTTACCTTTATTTAAATTAAGTACTTACTTTATAAGTATATATATAATAAGTACTTAGGTATAAAGTATAAATAAATTATTAATAAACTATTAATAAACTATTAATAAATTATAAGTAAGCTATAAATAAGTTATAAATAAGCTATAAATAAATAAGCTATAAAGAGATAAGCTATAAAAAGATAAGCTTTATAATAGGAAAGATATTATAATAGTATTTAATTATATATTAAATGAATCCAGCAATTAATTAAATAGTAAATAAAATAATAAGGATATTATAATATTATTATTAATTAAACTATTTAATATTTTAAATATTACTTAGGAATAATAATATTATTATAGTTTTAAGCTTATTTTTATTTTAATACCTTTATTAAGGTAAGGTAATAAGTTATACCTTAATTCCCTTTATATAATTAATTAACCATTTAAGAAGTAAATTTAAACTAATATTACGAATACCTTAATATTAATTAAAGACGAAATCTTAATAAAAGAATTAAAACTTTAGCTTTAGCTTTAACGGTTAAAGTAAAAGAAGTAGGAAAAGTAGTATTAAGCTAACCTTAAAGCATTAATAATATTAAAATTTAAATTAGGATTATAGTTTTAAGCTCCCTTTTGCTTTAAAGTAATATATTATATATTAATTTACTTTAAAAAATTAGCCAATTATTAAAAAGTTAAGTTTAAGCTAATACTATAAATATTACAATATTAATTATTATAAAAGAGTTAAGCTATATAAGTTACCATTCATTATTTAAGCTATAATTAATAAATTTTAAGGTATAAATTAAAAATAAATTAATATAAATGTATAGTTATTTATTATTAAGTATATTACTTATATTATACTTAGCCCCTCCCTTTAAATAGCTAAAGTAGCTTAAGTACCTTATCTATTAAGCTGATTATAGATGACCTAAACTTAACAATATTTATTATAGTAGAAATAACCTTCCTTATAATTATATTAATAACTATACCTTTAATTTTAAGCTTGGATATATATAAGACCCTAGTTCCAGTGGTATATATCTTAACGATTACTTTAATATTTATTAATATCCCCTTTATTAAATTTATTATATTTATTAAGCTGGTATATTTAATTATAATTATTATATATATTGGATTTTTAACCTTACTATTAAAGCTATATTTATTTAAGATTATTAAAGTATAGTTAAGCATTATTATCCTTATATTCTTAATAATTTTTATTATAGATTTATTATTAAACTTTATTTTTACTTTTAAATTAATGTTTATCGTTAGGCTTATTTATTAAGTATACTTAATCTTCATTACCTTATTAATAGTTATGTTTAAAAATGTGTTATACATTATTTTATTATATAATATTTTAAATAGGTTAAAGTTTAGCTTGATTTCCACCTCTTTAACTAGGGTATTAAATATTGATTTAATTAATATTATATTTAAAATAGGGTTTAATAACAATTTTATTATTATATTAATAACCATCTTTATAATTTTTAATATAAATATAATTTTAATTATTATTAAGTTAATTATTATAATTAAGTTTTTATATTTATATAAAATAGGTTTTAATAATTTATTTAAGCTTAACCTCCTATATTTAAACCTAATAATTATTAGGTTTTTACTTTTATTATATATTATATATAGGTTAATGTTAATTATAATGTTTTATATAATAAATATATACTTAATTATAATTTATATATAAATAATAATATAAGTTAATAGCGTTTTAATTAATATTATATTAATGTTAAATGTTAATAAATAGATTAAGAATATTAATATTTATTTATTAACTATAATAAGGTTATTATTTACTTAATTAAAGCTAATGTACCTTAATATAATTAAGCGCTTTAATATATCCTTATTATATAAGTTTTCGAAGTAGGTAAAGCTTATCCTTTTAACTATTATTACATTATCCTTAAATATTACCTTTTAAACCTAGGAAATAATGTTAAACTATTTAATAGAGGTATTCTTAACCCCTTACCGGTTAATGTTAATTAGGGTATTAAAGGTTATAGTCTTTAATATTTTAACGGTAGGACTATTAATAGTAAGGTTGCTTAAAATATATATATTAATAATTTATAGGTAAACCATTAAAGCTTTAATAATGGACTACTTTAGGAGGATTTTAAGGTTCTTAAGGTTATATTTATATTTAATGCTAATTGGAAGCAGATTTATATTTATATTTTTAAAGTTAGCGCTGTTTATTTCTATTAATATATTATTAAAGATAAAGTGGACTATTTTTAAAGGCAGGCCCTCCATTGTTTTTAAACCTAAGTTTAATTTATTTAATATTATTTTAATTATTTTAATAATTATACTTAAAATAAATACTTTATATTTAAAATTAATAATATTACATAACCTTTTTTAATAAATAAAGATATTAAGGAGCTATATTAAAAATTTAAACGTTAATATAATTATAATATTATTTAGCATTTTATTTAAAATCTTTAATTTAATATTAAATAAACGTATAATAATATAGGGTGAAAATTGCAATTTAACTTTAAATATTAATATAAATATTAATTAAATTATAACTATTATTATTATTAATATTAAGATTATAACTATATATAATATTATAAGTAATATTTATATAATATATAATAAGTTATTAAATATTAAGTTTAAAATATATAATAAAGCTATACTTAAGCTTATATATATAAAGTTAAATGTTAATATTAATAGTAATATCCTTATATCTTAAATTATAATGATTAATATTAATAGGGAGATCCGCTTAAACCTTAAAGCTATTATAAATATAATAATAAATATTAATAAGTTTATTAATTATATATATATTATAAATAAGTAGATTAATATAAATAAAATAAATAACCGGGGCTAAAAACTTAATAATAATAATATTAATTTTTACTTTATTAATTAAATAATTATTATTAATACGTTTAAAAATATATAATATAAAATTAAGTTTAAAATTATTAAATTATTATAAATAATAAACCATTTATTATTAAAAGGGTGGTTAAGCTTAGGTTATTAATTAACCTAATACTTATAATTATTAAGTATAAATGGATTAAGTTTAACTTTATAAACATTTATACTTAAACCTATAAGCTTAAAAACCTTATTATAATTAATAGCTATAATATATATAATAGCTATAAGGGGTATTATATAATGGATATAAATAAAATAATATACTTAATACTATTTAGGTTAATAATTAGGAACAAGCTTAAGTATAATAATATAGCTTCGATTAATTTAATAATCTATTCCAGCAATAAGGATATGGATAATATAATAACCTATTATTACAGTAGGTTGAGAGGTAATAAGGGAATCCTTAAAACAATATATAATTTAATAAAGCCGATTAATATAATAAGGTATATAGAATTACTACTTAAAACCAACATTACTATAAATATAGTTAAACAATTAAACTATATTAACCTTTTAAATAAGTTCTTTAATAGGGGTAAGTTTTTATATATATATAATAATAAGCAGTTTAATATAGTAATAATATTAAAGGGGAATTATATCCTATATAGCTATAACTTAACTATTAGGGTTAAAAGCGTATTACTAATAAGGGTTAAAAGGAGTATTAAAAATAAATATTTAATAAAAGTCCTATTTAATATATATAGGATAAATAATATTAATTTTAATAAAGATAAGGTTTAAATTATAAAGCTATTTAATAAAAGAGCTATTAATAAAATTAAAATTATATAGATTAAGAAATAAATAAATAAAAATTATAAGAATATATACTTTAAATTAATAAGATTAATTATGGATTAATATTTAAACTTAAATGTAAACTTAGCTATATATATAATTATACTTTTAAATTTAATAATGGATTATAGTAGGGGTAAGATATATAATACTATTATGCTTAAAACTTAAAGTTAAAGCGTTATAGGTAAGATAATATTTAACGCTAACTATTAAAAGTTATAGGTTAAAAGGTTTAATAATAGTATTAAGGGCTTAATAATAAGTAAGTATAGGATTGAGAAGCCTTATATTTAAATAAGGAATGCTATAATGTTAAGTATACTTATAAGTAAGGATTTAAGGTTTATTAAAATTAAGATTAATAAAAGTTACTTAATCTTAATAATATTAATAAATAAAACTATAATATATATTAATTATTCTTTTGCATTTATAAATATAATTAAAAGCCTTTATTAAATAAAGATTAATACCGTTAAGTATAATAAGGAAAAGATTAAAATAACCGTTATTAAAACGCTTTTTAAAAGTATTACCAATTACTACTTGTTTATAACTATAAATGGAAGCCTATCTATAGGTTTAATAAGGGTGAAAGATATAATATTAACCTTTTACCCGTATATTAACTTATTTTACTTAAGGTTTATAATATTATTTTAAAACTTATTTAAAAAGGTTATAATAATTATTTATATAATTAAGGAAATAAATAAATTAATGCTTATAAATAATAAAAGGTTAACAATTAATATATTTATAATATTTATAAATAGATATTTAAATATAGTTTTATTTAATAATATAGTTAGCATTATATATAGGTTTAGGGCTAATTAGTATACCTTAATTACCTATAGTAATATAGCTTAAATTAAGGATAAGCTCTTTAAAGGGTTAATTAATATAAGTATAAAGCTAAGTATTAATATTAATTCCATTCTTAAAGCTATTTTAATTAAAAATATATAAAAGTTTATTATTAATAATAGCTATATATAAATAGTTCTATTAATCCTATATAAAAACTATATATTTATTATTAATCTATTATTAAGTTTAAATTAAATTATTATTATTATTATTATTATATATAAAATAAAAATTAGTTTATATATCCTTTAATTTAAAAGAAGGATTAGCTTTATTTTATATAGTAATAAAATTAAAAAGTTTAATATAACTATACTTTTTATCTTAATTAAATACGTTAAGAACTATATATTTATATTTTTATTTTATAACTAATATAAAGTATTATATAGCATTATAAATAGAAAGAGCGTTAAGCTTACTGTTAGAATATTATTTAATATTAATAAGGTTATTACCTTTAGCTATAAGTTTAAAACCTTAACCTTATTTATAAGTAAGAACGGTAAAATAATCATTAACCTAATTAATATTACTATTATTAGATTAATAGTAAGCACTTATAATATTAATAATATTAAGACCGAATAGATATTTAAAATTAAGATAAATATTATAATTATTATTAAGATCCATTTAAAAATTTTAATTAATATTTAATATAAAGATAACTATAAGCATTATTATATATTAATAATAAGTTTAATATATATTTAATAATAATTATTAAAATATATATTAGGACCATTTATAGGTACTTTAGGTATAAGATTATATATAGCTTTAAAATGATTTATTATATAATTAAAAAAAGTAAAAGGATATATAATAAAATAGAAAAGGTAAGATATTAATTAGTATTAAAGTATTACGTTATAATGGAGAATAAGCTTAAAGAGTTTTACAATAAAAAGAACAATAAAGGGTTCAACAATATATTATTATTATTAACCTAATTTAAAGGATATTATAAATTTAGCTTTAAATAATATTATAATAAATTTAATAAATTAAGGATAAAATAATAAATAAAAGTTAGTTAACAATTATAAATGTTAAGATTAAAATAATTATAGTTATATTAAGCATTAAACACCGGTTTAAAATCGTTATTAACATTATAAGTTATAGATATATATAACGCATCTCCCACTTAACCTGGCCACCCAATTGAGCTGGCCACCCCCCTAACCTATACAAAAATCCAATGTTTCAATCTGTAATAACTTGACCAATATTGGTCCCACAATTTTATAATTAGTACTATTAGATCCGTTATTTAATAAGGAATCCAGTGGTATTTTTTACTATTTTTTATAAAATTTATTTAGCGAGATATTAAGTAATACGCTAAAAGGGCGCTAGGTAAGGATTATTTTAGCGCTTACTTTAGCGTATTGCTTGATAACTCCACGAATATAAGTTGTATAAACTAATAAAGGGTACCGTTAAATAGCTCTCTTTATTACGAATCTAATGGTATATTTTATTATATGATACGACCAATATCCGTAGAGTTATTAAATTATTACGTGATTAGCGCACCGACGTTTTTTGTATGGGCTAGGGGGGTGGCCAGCTCAATTGGGTGGCCAGGTCAAGTGGGAGATGCGTTAGTAAGTTTAAAATTTTATTATTATTAATATTATAAATAGCTTTAAGTTTATCCGCTTTATTATAATAGTTAAAATTATAAATAATTAACTTTTAATTCTTTATCCTATTTTATATATTAAAATATTATATTATAAATTATAAAGGGAGGTAATTTATATTATTAAAAATAAAAACTTAATAAATATTTAAATAAAGTTTAAATTTAAATCCATTTTATTTATTTAAATCTTAATATTTTTAATATAATTTTATTAATTACTTTTAATAATTATAAAGCATTCTTTAATAGATTTAATATTTTTAATATAAGTTTATTAATTTTTTTTAATAATTATAAAGCATTTCTTAATAAACTTAATGTTTTTAATATAAGTTTATTAATTACTTTTAATAGTTATAAGGTATTTTTTAATATTTATAAAGCTCTTTTTAATAGTTTTAATAACTTTAATATAATTTTATTAATTACTTTTAATAGTTATAAAGCATTTCTTAATAAACTTAATATTTTTAATATAAGCTTATTAATTACTTTTAATAGTTATAAGGCGTTCCTAAATAGTTTTAATATTTTTAATATAAGCTTATTAATTACTTTAATAGTTATAAAGCGTTTATTAATATTTTTAAAATAATCTTTAATATTAATTAAACGCTTTTATACCTTTTTTAATTCCGTTTAAATATTAATTAAATTACTGTTTAAATTATTTAAATTATTTATAACTATTACATTTAACTATAATATAAGTTTTTCTATTATAATATTAATAGCTTTTTAATTTAAAATAGTTATTTTATTACTTAAATAGGGAAAAATGTTTTATAAAATGGATAGGTAAAGGTAAAAAAGGTAAATTAAAGGTTAATAATTAAGCTAATAATAAAGGTAAATAATTAAGCAATTAAGCTAATAATTAAAGCGAATAATAGAACTAATAGTAAAAAGAGGTAAATAATTAAACTAATAGTAAAGGTAAATAATTAAACTAATAATAAATATAAATAATAAAAGTAATAATAAAGGTGGATAATAATAAATAAAAAACTAGCTTAATATATAAATAAAATAAAAGATGCTTATTAAGTTAATTTTATTATTTACTTTTATTAATATATTATTTAATACATTTAAAACATTTTAATTTATATATTTATTATTATTTAAATATTTTTCTTTTATTATATATATTATAAGCTTTCCTTTAATTATATATATTATAAAATATTTTTTATCCTTAAATATATATTTAAAATATTTAATATTTGCTTTATTATTTATTTTAAAGCTAGGAAAGAATATTAAGCTAATAAAAAGCTTAAAAGCTAAGATATTTAAGGCTTTATATAACGAATAAAGGGATAAAAGATCTATAAAATTTAATATAATTTAAATTAATACCTATAATTAATCCTTTAATTAGAACCCTATAGGGCTAAGGACTTATAATATTAGTACTTAAGGTATATTATATTAAGCAATAATTTATAATAAGGATTAGGTACTTAATTATTATATATAAAGCTAATAATTAATTAAATAATAAATAAGATAAGCTTAAGGGAAATAATTTATTATTATTATCCCTTTTAATTAAATAACTACTTTAAATTAAACTCTTTTATATTGTTTTAATAAGTATTAAAATGCTAAACTTAAATAAGGTTTACCGGGCACTTTATTTAACTAAAGTAGGTATAGCTTTATAATTATAATAATTTATTTTTATATATAAGTAAACAGTTATAATATAATAAATAGTTAATAATATTTATACTATTCTTTAATAATAATACTTTTAAATTATTATTATTATTATTATCCTTTAAGTTATTATTATTATTAAGCTATAAAGCGCCTTAAGTATTAAGAAAAACTATTTAATTATTTAACTATAATGCTTTTAAAAAATAAAGCATCCATATTATAACCATTATATTGTTTAATATTTTATTAATATATCCATTTATTATATTATTAACCACTTATTAACCAATAATATAATAAGTATAATGAATATACCTTAAGTATTTAAGTACTTATTATTATTAATATATTATCTTTAAATATATATAGGCTAAATAGTAAAGGATAAAGTTAAAACAAAGAATATAAAAATTTTTATAAGGTATAAAGCTATTAATAATAAATATAGTAAAGGGTAATTAGGGATATAAAAATTTTTATAAGGTATAGTTTTACTTTATAAAATTGTAATAGGAATAGGAATGCTTTATAAATGCTGCTTTATAAATATAGCTTTATAAGTATAAATAGTAAAGCTTTATAAATAGGGGTAATAATATTATAAATAGGAATAATAAAGTTTTATAATGCTTTATAAGTAAGGATAGTAAAGTTTTATAAATAATTATAAATAGTAAAGTTTTATAATGCTTTATAAGTAAAAATAGTAAAGTTTTATAAATATATATAGTAAAGCTTTATAATGCTTTATAAGTAGGGATAGTAAAGTTTTATAACACTTTATAAATAAGAAGGTAATGCTTTATAAATAAGAATAATAAAGTTTTATAAATAATTATAAATAGTAAAGTTTTATAACGTTTTATAAATAAGAATAGTAAAGTTTTATAATGCTTTATAAATAAGGATAATAATGCTTTATAAATGATTATAAATAGTAAAGTTTTATAAATAAGGATAATAATGCTTTATAAATAATTATAAATAACGAAGTTTTATAATACTTTATAAATAAGGATAGTAATACTTTATAAGTAGAAATAGTAAAGTTTTATAAATAAGGGTAGTAAAGTTTTTTAAGTCTTTAAATGTAATTAAAGATTATTAAGAATTATTTATTGCTTTTTTATTATAAAGTATCTTTTAATATAAACGTTATAGTTATTTAACTTTTATTAATAAATAAATAAGTAACGAATTTTAAAACTGCATTACTTTAAAAGATTATTTATAATAATATTTTTAATAATAAATATTAAACCTTCCTTACCTACTTATTAGCTGCCTTTTTTATATATATAAAGTATATTAAGCTAAAAGAGCTTTCGAAAAGGAAATATTTAAACGTTTAAAAGTTGTAATTAGTTTATAGCTTTTGCTTTAACTATTGCTACCGGTACTTAAAATAGCTTATAAAGTAAAATGGTTAAGAAGTTTTATTTATTTATATATAACTTTATACTTTAAGGCTTTTAAGGATAATTTATATATATATATATTAATAAAGTAATGATTTAACTATTATATTATATAAATAAAAGTATAGTTTCCTATTATAGGGTGATTAAATATATTAAAATAATATTTATTAAGTTAAAATATTGGATAGATAAAAGTAAGAATTATATTTAATAAAAGGCGTATAATAAATAAAATAAGTTAATAAAGGGGAAGGTTATTTAAAAGGCGCCCGGGCTATAGTTATTAATAGCTTTAATCGTTGTTTTAATAATTAATTACCTTAACTTAAATATAAAGTTCTGTTTATAAATTAAATACTTAAAGATTAATTGGATAATTATTTAATTATAAAATACTTTTAATATATATTAAGGATTTTAAAAGGGCATTAATAATTATAACCTTTATATAATCTTTATAAATAATAACGAAGAAAAGGAATTATAAATAATAAAAGTTAAGCTATTTATAAATTATAATTAACTTTTTAATTAAGACTTTATTAATTATAAACGAAATATTTAATTATACCTTTTTAACACTATAGTATAGTAAATTATACTACTTATAAAATAGCTTATATATATAAATAATAAAGTAAATAAAGCTAAAGCTAATAAAGCTAAAGTTAATAAAGCTAAAGTTAATAAAGCTAAAGTTAATAAAGTTAAAGCTAATAAAGCTAAGGCCTTTATTAAAGTGCTGGATAGGTATAATAGTTATATATATAAAGCTATTAAGCTTATAATCCTATAAAATGTTAAAGGTTCCCCCTTTAAGTTTTAAGAATACTTAATAGCTAAGGTTTCCTATTAGGATATAAAGATATAGCTAGTTAATTAGCTTAAGAATGCTAGCCTATTATTATAAGTTTAATATATATATTAGGAAAAAAGGATTAACTTAATTAAAAGCTATTAAAATTAAATAATAATATAGTTTTTATTTTATAATAGTTTTTATAAGCTTTATTAACTATATTTAACCTTTTAAAACTAAATAAATAATTATATAATGCATTTCCTACTTGACCTGGCTACCCAATTGACCTGGCCACATTTTTAACCTTCGTATGCATATGAAAAAAATCCCTTATTTTTCCACCAATAATTATAAAAACCCTTTATAAAGAAAGCAACCTATAGTTTATACTTTAAGCTATTAAATAAGACTTAAAATTATCCATTTAATATATTGCTACTATTTATAATATTCCTTATATAACATTTGCCCTTTAAACGAAAGGTTTTAAACCAATAAGTAAAATATTACTTTTAAAAGCCTAATTAACTCCGGACGAAAAATAATTAATTATATAATATATCTTTAATTTTATAGCAAAATTGTTTTTACCTTTATATAATTATATAAAAAATATAACTAACCAATTAATAATATTGTAGGGTTAAAATTTAATTGGAAAGAATTGGACGTTAAACTTTATATAATAAACTTTAAATATTTAAACGTATTTTAATCGAAGAGTTAATTATTAATAAGTATTAAATAAAAATCTAATTAAATATCGCGTTTAATTTATCCTTATATAAAAAATAATAAATAAAAATAGTATTTAAAAAGAAAATATTTATAACTTTAATAAAATTAGGTTTATAATAGGTAAAATTATATTTAAAATAGTTATAACTTTAATTAAATGTAAATAAAAACTATAAGTTATTTAATTAAGTAATTTAAAATAGTTTATAATTATTTAAATAATTTTATTATACGGTTAAATTATTTTACTATATATTATTTTAATAGGGAAAAACTATCTTATACCTTAATATAAAAATAATAATATATTAAATAATTAAAAGATTATAATTATAAAAAATAGTTAAATAATAAATAAATAAGTTATAAATTAAATTAAGCATTTTAATAAATATATAAAGCTTTATATAAAAGAATATTATTACCTTTTCCTTTTTAATAATTATAAAAGCTATTATTTATATAACTTTAAATTATATTATAAAAAAAATAATATTATTACTTTTTATATACCTTCCTATTCCTTTTATTACCTTTAACTATTTAATATTAAAGTATTTAGCCTTTTAAAATAGTTATACGAAAAATAAATTAAAGGTTTTATATAGGTATATATTATTTATATTTAAAAGGAAAATTTTATAATTATATTTTTCTATATGTTTAATAAAGCAATTATTTTAAATAATGTATAAAAAGGATTTAAAGAAATAGGTTTAATATTATATAATCCAAATTATATTATTAATTAATTAAATTATTTAATTATACTTTAAATTAACCCTTTATCCCCGGTACTATTTAATTTTTATATAATTGTAACTTTAAATAACTTAACTAAAGCTAATTCCTTTTTTAAATATATTAAATAAAAAATTATATAATATTAAAATAGCTTTCCTACATTTATTATCGAAGGGTTAAGTTAAATTATATATAATATAATTAATATTATATATTATTTTATATTATTAAAAGGGAAGGTTAAAAGCTTTTATAAAGTAAATTATAAGCTTAATAAACATTGCTATATAAAGAAAATTAAATTATAAAGTAAAGGATCTTTTATTATTAAAGATATTAAGGATTAAATAAAGGTATGGGGTATTTTTAAGGTAGAAAATTATATTATATATTAAAGTAATTGTTATATAAAAAGAAAGGAGATTTATATTTAGCGTTATAGGGCTTACGGCAAACCTAGCTATAATATATAAATTTGTAAAAATATTATAAAAACGTTTAACAATTTAAATTTAAATTAGTTTAAGTTAATTATACGAATAGTTATTAAGATATTTTTAAATGCGTGCATAAAGGTTAAAAATATAGCCAGGTTAATTAGGTGGCCAGGTTAAGTGGGAGATACGTTATTAATAATTATTATAAAGAATAAGGTAAAGCAATTATAATAAAATAATATTTTATCCGTTTAAGCTATTCTTATTAACTATTCTAGCTTTATTTTATATATTAAAGCGAATTGGAAACTGGTTAAACTTATTATAAAACTAATACTTAACTTAAATAGCATTATAAAAAAGGCCTTAAAGAAATAATTATTCCTTATAAGTATAGTTTTATAAGGAGATTTCTTTAAGCATTGGAAAAATATAATTAATATTAAAGCTTTATATATTTTTTTAATTATTTAAAAATATAATCCTATAATAAATTAAAATAAATATAATAAATATATATAAATAAAACTTTTTATTAAAAAGACTATTTTTATATTAAAGCTTATTGCTTAATAGGTTTATATATTACTACTTTTAGGATCCTTTTATTAAATCCTTATAAATTAATAGGAATTTATTTTTTAAAAAATTAATATAAACTTAATATTATTAAATATAGCTAACGCATCTCCCACTTGACCTGGCCACCCAATTAAGCTGGCCACCCCCTTAACCTATATAAAATCCTATTATTTCAATCTTTAATAACTTTACGAATACTAATCGTACGATTTAGTAATTAGTACCTTTAAATCCGTTAGTTAAAGGGGAATCCAGAGGTATTTTTTACTATTTTTTACAAAATTTATTAAGCGAGATGTTAAGCAATACGCTAATAGGGCGCTAAGCAAGGATTAATTTAGCGCTTACTTTAGCGTATTGCTTAATAACTCCGCGAATATAAGTCGTAAAAGTTAGTAAAGGGTACCGTTAAATAGCTCTTTTTATTACGAATCTAATGGTATATCTTATTATTTTATACGATTACTATTCGTAGAGTTATTAAATTATCACGTGATTAACGCACCGACGTTATTTGTATGGGCTAGGGGGGTGGCCAGCTCAATTGGGTGGCCAGGTCAAGTGGGAGATGCGTTAGTTTTAATATAATAAAATTAAAGCTAATTAATATATAAAACGTCTTTTAATATCTTAATATAATTATAATATAATATTAAAGCTTATATAAATTATTAGGAAATGTTAAATAATTAAAGCTAATACTTAAACCTAAACTTAAATTTAAACCTTTTAAAATTATAGCTCTATATTTAATATTACTATTATATTTATTATTATTAATGGATATAATGTTATTATTGTTTAAAGTTAAAATATTATTTTAAACCATTGGTATTAAAAAGAAATAAGCAGTATTAAATATATAGATATTAATAAAGGTATTATTAAAACTTAAATATAGTCCAACCTAAATAATAGAAATATAAGGTTATAAGGTTAACCGTTTTATTAAAAAATCGTCCAAACGGGTTAATAGTCCTTCGATAGAGGGGTAAGCTAAGTTTCCTAAGTATAAAGGTATAGGAATTGTTATACATAATAAGCTTATTAAAGAATTTAAAAAGGTTAGGTTAAATATAAATATTAAGATTAATTAATTTAAAAAAGGGTATAAAGAGGTAATATAGGATATAAAAAATGCTATATATAACTTAATAAAAGATATTTAATAGATTTATATTAATATATTTATACTTATACTTAATTATAAAAATAGTTAATAAAAGAGTATTTTATTAATAATTTAAAGTATTAAAAATAATATATAAGCTTTAAAATAATTAATTAAACAGTTATAAAAGTTATAAAGTTATATATAAATATAGGTTATAAAATTATTAATATATAAAAATAATATATTTATTATAGTTTATTATTTAGTAATAGATATTAAGGTTATTTTAAATACTTAAAAGAGTAAAATTATTATTAACTTTACCCCTTTAAATATTGAACCGCTGTTAAGCTAAAATAGCTATTTCGTTTAATATATTATACTATATAGTTATATATAGTAAATATATAAATTAATACTTTTATAAGTAGTTTAGCTTTATATTTATATATTAAGTAATCTTAATAATAAAGTAATAAAGGATAAAGGCGTATTATTAATAATGTTAAAAACATTTTCTTAAATAAATAAGGACTATATTATTGTTATATTAGATTATATATATATATAAATATATAATAAGTTATTTAATTAGGTGGAGGTACCTATTATAAAGGTGTAGGAGATATAGCTTAGGTTAAAGGTATAGCTGATTTATATTATAAGTATTAAGTACTTAGTAATTTAAATGTTAATATTTATTAGCTATATTATATAGTTATATAAATGTAGCTATATAAATGTAGCTATATAGATGTAGCTATATAAATGTAGCTGTATAGATGTAGCTATATAAATATAGCTATATAAATGTAGCTATATAAATATAGCTATATAAATGTAGCTGTATAAATATAACTATATAAATATAACTATAAAAGTTGTAATATATAATAAAGGATAAGGTTAATATATTATAGGGAAAATGGAAGTATATTATAGGAAGAATGGAAGTATATTATAAAAAGAACGGAAGGTATATTTATTAAGGTAGGATAGAAATAAAAGAAGGAATAAATGGAATAATAAAAAAAGATTTAATTATTAAAAGCAATAAAGTAGGAAATTGTTTTATTTATTATAAATTTAATTTTATTAAAGTTATAAATATTTTCTTTTTAAATATTATTTTTATTTATTATCTTTTATATAAAAATAAATTAAATATAATATTTAATTAAATTTTTATTTAATATTTATTAATAATTAATTCTTTAATTAAAATATATTTAAATATTTAAAGTTTATTATATAAAGTTTAATATTTAATTTTTTCTAATTAGCTTTTAACCTTATAATACTATTAATTAATTAGTTATATCTTTTATATAACTATATAAAGGTAGAAATAATTTTACTATAAAATTAAAGATATATTATATAATTAATTTTTCTTTATTTAAAGTTAATTAAGCTTTTAAAGGTAATATTTTACTTATTAATTTAAAACCTTTTATTTAAAAGGTAAATATTATATAAAGAATATTATAAATAGTAATAATATATTAAATAAATAATTTTAAATTTTATTTAATAGTTTAAAGTATAAGCTATAGGTTACTTTCTTTATAAAGGGTTTTTATAATTATTAATAGAAAAATAAAGGATTTTTTTTATATATATATAAAGGTTAAAAATGTGGTTAAATTAATTAAATGGTTAAGTTAAATAGGAGATATATTATTTTTATTATTTTTACTATTTTTTTTATTTTCTTTATTTTTATTATATTATAGCTAATTCTTTAACAGTGTTAAAAAAATGCTATTTTTATTATATTATAACTAATTTTTTAATAACATTAAAAAAATATTAAAAATGCTATTTTTAATTACTTTTATAATAATTAATCTTTAATTAACCTATTTAACTTTTAATTTAACTAATATAACTTTATTAATCCCTTTATTTAAATAATATAACTTTAAATAAAAGAGCTTAATATAGGTTAATTATTATTTATTAAAGCTAATAGTACAGTTTTAAAGGTATTACTTATAATAAAAAAAGGTTAATATATTATTATTTTTAAAAAACTATTAAATTCTATTAAAAACAAATAAAGTTAATAAGTAAATATAATATTATTATAGCCTTATAAATAATAATAAGGTTAAAGAAAGCTTTTAAAAACCTATATTTAAAGAAATAATTTATTATTTTAAACTAAATAATAAATTATTTATTTTAAAATAATAAAAGTAATAAAAGTTAATTTTAAATAAGAAAAAATAATACTTTTAACTTTATTAATTAATATTAAAGTTAAAATTATAAGAAGCATTTTATATAATAAAAAAAGTAAAGAAGTTAATTAATATTTATTAATTTAAATAAAAGGTTATTATAATTTTTAATAGCTATTACTTTATTTACCTTATAATTTTTACCTTTTTAAATAGGTAATTTTTTAACTTCCTTTAATATTATTAAATTAACTATTAATAAATAACTTATACTTTAATTTAAATATTTATAAAAATAATTAAATATATAAATAACTTTTTATAATTTATTAAAAAGGTTTTATAAAATAATTAAACTTAAAAAAGTATAATATTAATAAATAATTTTATTAAAGGGCTTTTTTTTAATAAATTTCCTTATTATTAAATTATTAACTTAAATAAAACTTTAATATTATTTAAATTTTTAATAGGTTATATATATAATTATAAAAGTAATATATTTATTAATAAAAAGTTAAATAAAAATAATTAAGAAAAATAATAAGTAATATTAATATTAATAATTATTATAAATAAGAAATATATTAAAAAGTTAAAATTAATTATTATTTTTTATAATAAAAGCTTTAAGATAAATAAAGAAAAGTTATTATATTATAAGGGTATTAATATATTATTTAATAAAAAGGTATATAATAATAGTAATTTATTTAAAAATTAAATTAATAATAATTTAATTACTTATATTAAAAGGAAGCTTAATTTATTAATTATTAATATAATTATCTTTTATAAAATAAATAAGGTTAAAGTAGCCTTTTATAAAGTTAATATTATTATTATAATAATTTTATTAAATCTTATAACCTATTTATAACCTTTAAATATTAATTTTAATAACCTCTTTAAAATTTAGCTTTAAAAGGAAATAGATCTATATATAAATAAATTAAAAAAAAAGGAAAGTTATTTAAAAAATAAATAATTAATTAAAAATAAATAATAATTATTTATATTATTATAAATATATAAAAATAAACCTTTACTTTATTTAATTATAAAATAATAATAGAACTTTTTATAAATATTAATATTTTAATTTATTTAAATAACTATAATAATTTTAAAATTAATATTAAAGGTATTAATTTTAATTAATTAACTTTTAATAATTATTATTAATATTTAAATTAAAAGGTTAAAATAAAGCTTAAAAAGATTAATAAAATAATTAATAATTTAAATTATAAATATATAAATATTAAAAAAAAAGAAATAGCTTAATTAAAAAATAGCTATAAGTAATTTAAAATAGTAAAATTAAAGGAAAAATATTATTTTTAAAGCTTATTTAATATTAAAATAAAAGTAAAGTTAATTAAATAATTAAAAAATATAAATTATATATAAAACATATTAAAATAATATCTTTAAAAATAAACTTTACTTTTACTTTATTATATAAATATAAAAAAAATTAAAGCTAATTTTATAAAGATAAATATAAAAATATTATTATTAATAATTATATAATATAAAATAGTAATAAAAGTTATTTAATATTTATATAATACTTATTTTATAATAAATATATTAAAAAATATATTAAATTATATATTTTTATATAATAATTACTTATACTTTAATATTATAATATAAAAAAATTAAAGCTAATTTTATAAAGATAAATATAAAAGTACTATTTTTAATAATTATATAGGTATTATAATAGTAGGAGTAAAGTTAATATAGAAAAAACTAGGTTAAATCGGAGTTCTATTTATATTAAGTTAAAAAAAGCAATTATCGCACCTAAAAGGGGGTTAAGATAACTTTGGTTCGGTTAGATTCAGATTGACCCAATATGGCAGTTACTCCACTTACATATATAGTAGCGTTATTAGCGTTATTCGAGTTTTTCGAGTATATGCGGTATGTCTTGTAAGTAGGGCAGAGTCTGGGCAGAGTGAATCGAACTGGTCGATGTGCTCGGATCTGGCATGGCACTGTACCCAAGTCCACTGCAGATCAAGCCCAGTCTAGACACACACTATGAATTGTCCGTTAGCCCCTGGATTCATTTGCCTTCGCCTGATCTGTGGGAACTGGAGAGGATGTACATCCAGATATTAATAGGTCCTAGTGGCAACTCGGAAGACTCCTGAGCAGGGAAGTTTCATACAAAGATTTTTACAGTAGCATCCAGTCTCCACATAGCCTCACTTTTGGTGCATTTAGTAGGTGGCGAGGGTGGGCAGCGTACTGCAAACTACCTCGACTAGACCCGACTACACTAGGTAAGTAGGTATCTACAGGGCTGCGGGATTTCCGTTGAGCAGTTCCTAGGCAGCTTGGTTCCAATCTTCTAGAATCTTTTCACGATTTTTAAGGATGCTGCTGTATCGCCCCAAGCAAAATCAAACTGGAGAACGAACAGGGGAAGTTGTCCAGGAGCTGATTCAGCATATTCATGCTGAAACAACAGTTGTTGCTACCACTCTGCACCCTTCGCGGATTCAATGCATTGTCGGTATCCTCTCTCTCTGTTTAATTAACGCCTACTGTAGGTATCGAGGTATGTGATTTCGCGACTGGTTGGCGAACCTGTGACACAGCAAGGTTTGCGAAAGAGAACGGGCGAATGGCAGGCCGCCATTTAGAATGGAAGCGTCATTGTGAGGTCGACTTCGGCTTAACGTGGCCTCACCCAGATCCTTCACCGGAGGAATAACCAGTCTCGCCAGTCTCGCCAGTCAAAAGCGGCCGGTACCTGCATAATACCTACACCACTACATGTACTTAAGTAAGGGGGCTGGTGTTAGTCTCGGTCGTTGGAGAAGCTGGTCTTGTCTGATTGGATCAAGGCATAATATCTCGCACGAGACCGTGACGTGGACGGGAGACAGACCACCTCTGCACTTTTTCAGTCTACCGGTAGGTACTCCGTACATGCTAGATAGGTATCCAGTATACCTAGTAAGTAGACAGGACGATAAGACCAGATCTATACCTACCTTAGTACTAATAATATGACCGCTCGTTCCTGGTCGGCCTGCATTGAGCACCTGGGTAAGTGCTTATTCGCGTCCTGGAGTACTCCGTACTGCTGGAGCTCAGAATCTACAGGGCACTTGCCTTACAGTATTTGTCAGGCTAGGTATCTATAGTACTGTATGGGCATAGTAAGTACTTACCAAGGAAGTAGCGGTACGGCTGCACACTGTACTGTACTCAGGATTGCATACCTACTGTGTTGTTTTCCTTCCTGCACCACCTCCTACCGGTACATAAGTACCTAGGTAGGTACTCCGTACACAATATCGTCATCATCTTGATGCTGCACATGGAAGTAAATCTTGATTCATGAGAGAAATACTACCCCACCTTGCAATTCCCGCCAGTTCCGGTGGTTGGTAGCAAAGCTCAAGGTGCCAGCCTGCTCTAATGAGCCGTGATTTTCGCAGGCGGACTCTGACTGAGGCCGTTTTGATACTACGGAATTCTGATTATTGGGGAAAATGGTGTCTGCACAAATCTCGTACACTCGGCGGCTGAGCAACGTGTGCCGCATGACATGCAATCTGATTCGCTACCTGCATCGTATTTGCGGAACGCTCGATGATACCCCATGAGTTTGAGTCGCGTCAGCTACCTAGTCTATCTACCAGAGGTGGTATATACGCACATACGAAGGACTCTGGTGTAGCGAGAGTCGAAATAGTGATACAATAGAAGTAGACGTGTCTATCTCTAGGTACCTACTTGGGCGGACGGTCTTCCAAAATGTCAGCAACCGTAAAGAAAAAATACCTTTCCAGTATGGTATGTTAAGATGGTCGGATGGGTGATTGGAACAATGCTCGGGACGTTGTACATAGATGTTTTGCCCAACCGTGATAGGATCAACAATTCGGCCGGGGGGAATGTCGGCCTCTCTAGGTAAAGATAGTCGATGCGAGATGCGATATGACATACTACGTAGTCAGTAACGCCACTACGGGCGCGCTCTTCTACGCGAAGCGAGAGACGATAATATCCATAAGATCGTAAAGCCAAGTGTACATAGTAGATAAGCATCGCGGATGACGGACTTGTGCGGTTGGTCACAAATCCCGATGCAACAAATCTCATCTCGTGGAAAAGCGCGACGACATTTACACGACTCTGCACAACCTCCCAACACATGTGAATGCCTACATCTATCTATACAGTGCACACGTACTTCGTAGGTATGCCATGCCATATCAAGTAAGGATGATCTTCATGTAGGCATGGTATTGGTAGATTTGCCAGAGGTAATATAAAGTATGCGTAGCACCATCCACACTGGTATCGTTAGGTACTCTCGGTAGTGCAACGAAGATGACGCAACATACGCGAGTTCAGCATTATCAGGGTGGCGCAGCGCTTGTCGGGGGGATGGGTAGGTAGGTACTTCGTAAGGCAGGAGTAGGTTAGACTCCTACTAGGAGATAAGAGAGAGAGAGAGAGAGAGAGAGAGAGCAAGTGAGTGAGCAAGCCATGTCAATTGTCAAGTTACCTAGGCGAGCTAGGTAGTTAAGCAGATGGCCTCAGTTGACACTCTTAACCATCACAATGTCTATGAGGTAAACCAGCGATGGGACCGGCGCAGGGCTTTCTACGCACTGGGAAAGGAGGAGGACACGCAGTCAAACTCGACAATAATCACAGTCTGTCACAGCCACAGAGCTACGGGGTGTCTTTGCCACTTGTGGACTTGAACTTCCAAGTTCTCTCGTTCCACATTTCAAAACAGACCATCTCAAGTAGGAAGTACTCCTACACAGTACATTTCTCAGTGATAGCTGATAGCTGATAGCCGATACCTAGCCCACTACCTACCTAGGTACTAGGTACCTACCTAGCATACCTACCTACAGATTGTGCTTTGAACAAGCGGTATCTCTGTCATGCTTTGTTATTTTGCGAGGTGCTAGGTAGATGAATACCTATTGGGACCTTGAAGTTACGGCATTGGGCATTGCAGCAGTATACCGGTATTAGTAGACACCTAATGATGTACCCAGGTTGTAGGAATGCTCTGAAGGTATTTGTTGCGTACCTAGGTAGAAAGTGACAATTGGTAGTGGGTTTTAGGTACTTAGGTAGGCATGCAGGACAGTAGCATGTACTGTATCCATACCTTGGGTACCTAGGTAGGTAGGTGTGCTATGTATTGTGTAGGTAGTAGTAAAAATTAGGTGTTTCGCAGGTACACTGCGATATCTTGAACACTGTAAATCACAGAGATACATCTCTATTACCTAGGTACTGTGTACACGCAAAGATATAGCGATACTGTGCTGTCGATGGATGGGGATACTTAGAAAAGTACATATCGCTAGGCCATAGCTGCACGCGCTACGCAGAGAAAGATAAGTAGCTGTTTCGTACTTACACTAGCCTAACACAGTACACATCCCAGCGCCCACCACCCCTGGAAGGTGCCTGGCCTAAGTCAATGCCGCTCCCTCCAATCCCTCCCTCTGCCTCTCCTTTCTGACAATTTTCCTGATTTCGCCCACATCCCAATCCCAGCGAGATCCCAAGTGGACCGTCCATCCATCCATCCCCTTTCCCCCCCCTTCCTACTCCTTACACTGCTTCCAACCTGCCGCGCCTCGATCCAAAGTGGAATCCGATTTACACTCGCTTTTCGTCTCACTTTTTTAAC
The DNA here is from genome assembly GCF_022495145.1 of Xylaria bambusicola. Taxonomy (NCBI): domain Eukaryota; kingdom Fungi; phylum Ascomycota; class Sordariomycetes; order Xylariales; family Xylariaceae; genus Xylaria; species Xylaria bambusicola. Next base: position 103,721 of record NW_025953636.1, on the reverse strand, counting down.
TTTTCCTCCATCAGACTCGCACTCTCTTACCTTTCTTTCCAACCTGCCTGGACCTCCAAGGAACAGTTTGGGAGGACAAGAAACAGTAATAGAGACAGCCCCATTGCGGACTGTATCTTGTTCATTCGTTAACTAATCAACATCCACAATCGTTTGTTTCCCTCGTTCCCGGAGCACCTGGTAGCGACAACTCGGCAACCACAACCCGCTGGTGCTGTGGAAAGACAAAACGTGGAAAGAAACCCAATCGATCGTTCATATTTCGGAAGAAATACACCCGGCTTTCGCTTCACGGGAGACTGCTTACAGAACCTTGGAAGGACAAGGGATTGATTCCTACCAGGTGAGGAATAATAGCCTTAGATTTGTTTCCAGTGTTATTCACTCTACACCACCACCACAATAACAACAACGACAAACATTTGCCGATTCTACCTCCCAACACTGTCCACTCTATCTATCACTCTGTAAAGTCTGCATCAGCCTTCTATTGTCTCGGAAACAAGCCGTTGTGCGCCATCCCGCCTTACATAGCAAGGTTGACAGGGACTGGGTACCTTCGTTGGTCTTGTTTACCACCACCTAATCAGCACTACCTACTGCAAAATAGTAGCACAGCGACCAACTACCAATCCTCGATTCTACCACATACATTGCCTCTTTAAAGTTTCATTCAACTGCCATCTTCCCATGCACGCCTGCCAAGCATAATCATCGCTAAACTAGCAGCACCAGTACTTCCGAAAGTCATTCCAAGCGGCCTGTCCCGTACACCTTGTCAACAATCGATCGCTTCCCAATCCAATCGACACGTATTTGATTGATCAACTGGCTGTATCGTCACCATCTGTCACAGATACATGTTCTCGTGGCCGGCCACACTTCGATTGTTTCAATCTATTAATTCTTAATTGATTACACCGTTCGTCACCACACTCTATCTGCACAAGCTACGATAAATGAACGTAATTTGTATGTCAATAGTTATAGAATCGACGCGCCCGTATGTTGCTGACAAACATCAATCTCCAGAATCTGTTCCCATCGATTTGTTAGCTCAACAATCAAAATGTCGGGCTACCCAGGAGGTGGTGGCCAACACGACTATCGTGATGGCTATGGCCAGAATACCGATTCCTATTACCAAGATGACCACAACGGTCAGTACTACGACCAACACCAAAATGGCTATGATACACACGGCCAGCAACATAACGATGGCTACTATGATGAATCGTAAGTGGATACCACAATGTTAGGAGATGAACTCAACTAACTTCTATAAAGTGGCTATTACAACGCTGATGCCAACAACCCCTACCACCAAGATGGTGGCTACTATGATGGGCACGACCGGTATCAAAATGACTATTATGATGATGGCAATGGTGGATACTACGACCAGTATGCTCAGAATGGTGGTCAGGGTCGCCGCCGCGGTGACTCTGAAGAGGAATCTGAAACGTTCAGTGACTTCACTATGAGATCAGATATGGCACGTGCTGCAGAGATGGACTACTATCCTAGGGGAGACGAGCAATACAACGGCTACAATGAAGGCCAAACACGAGGCTATCGTCCACCCTCATCCCAGATCTCCTACGGGGGCAATCGCTCATCAGGCGCCTCCACCCCTAACTACGGCGGCATGGACTATGGTGGCGCCATTCCAAACGACCAACGATCGCGCGAACCATACCCTGCTTGGACATCTGATGCTCAGATTCCACTATCGAAGGAGGAAGTAGAGGATATCTTCCTCGACTTGACTGCCAAGTTTGGTTTCCAACGGGATAGTATGCGCAATATGTACGACCATTTGATGACGCTACTAGATTCGCGAGCATCACGAATGACGCCAAACCAAGCCCTTCTATCTCTACACGCCGATTACATTGGAGGTGATAATGCCAACTACCGAAAATGGTACTTTGCTGCCCATCTTGACCTCGACGACGCTGTTGGGTTCGCCAATATGGGCGGCAAGAAAGGAAAAAAGAAGAAGGCAAAGAAGAGTAAGAAGGGCGACCAGTCTGAAGAGCAGGTTCTTGAAGACCTTGAAGGCGATGATAGCCTCGAAGCTGCAGAGTACCGATGGAAAACTCGCATGAACCGCATGTCTCAGCATGATCGTGTCCGGCAAATAGCCCTCTATCTACTATGCTGGGGAGAGGCTAACCAAGTGCGTTTTATGCCAGAGTGTCTCTGCTTCATTTTCAAGTGCGCAGACGACTATCTCAACTCTCCAGCTTGCCAAAATTCGGTCGAACCAGTTGAAGAGGGCCTGTTCCTGAACAATGTCATCACCCCTCTATACCAGTACTGCCGAGACCAAGGGTATGAAATCTCTAACGGAGTTTATGTCCGACGGGAGCGTGATCATAACCAGATCATTGGTTATGATGACTGCAATCAGTTGTTTTGGTATCCAGAAGGTATAGAGCGCATTGTTCTCAATGACAAGAGTAAACTGATCGACGTTCCTCCCCAGGAACGATATTTGAAGCTGCAAGAGGTGAACTGGAAGAAATGTTTTTTCAAAACGTATAGAGAGACCCGATCATGGTTCCATTTACTCACCAACTTCAACCGTATCTGGATCATTCATTTGACAATCTTCTGGTTTTACACAGCATACAATGCCCCAACTCTTCTAGTCGGCCCAGCATACGAGCAACAGGTTAATCAACAGCCCACTGCGGCTGCCCAATTCTCCATTGTTGCGATTGGTGGTGGCATTGCTTCGTTGATTCAAATCTTGGCTACTTGTGCAGAATGGGCATATGTGCCTAGACGGTGGGCTGGAGCTCAACATCTCACCAAGCGTCTCTTGTTCCTCCTGGTTGTCTTCGCCCTCAATGTCGGTCCCAGTGTATACATCTTTGGTTTTAAAGATGCACAAACTAGCGCAGCTGGAAAGCCTATTGCCATCGTTCAATTTGTCATTGCTATCATTACTTATATCTTCTTCTCAATCATGCCACTGGGTGCTCTCTTTGGGAGCTACCTGACGAAGAATTCTCGGCAATATGTGGCAAGTCAGACATTTACTGCGAGCTGGCCCCACCTCAAGGGCAATGATCGCGCGTTGTCATACTTCTTGTGGGTGGCCGTTTTTGGTGCTAAGTTCGGCGAATCCTACAAATACCTGACGCTGTCGTTCCGAGATGCGCTTCGATATACCTGGCTGTTCGATGTCTCATCTTGCTTGGGTGATGCCGAGATTGGGGATATATTGTGCAAATATCAACCGACGGTTCTACTTATCCTTATGGTAGTGGCGGACCTCTTGTTCTTTTTCTTGGACACGTATCTGTGGTACGTGCTCATTAATACGGTTTTCTCTATTGCGCGGTCGTTCTATCTCGGCTCGTCCATTCTGAGTCCTTGGCGAAACATTTTCTCGCGCCTTCCCAAGCGTATTTACTCGAAAATCCTTGCCACTACAGATATGGAGATTAAGTACAAGCCAAAGGTTCTAATCTCCCAGATATGGAATGCAATTGTCATTTCAATGTATCGTGAACATCTCTTGGCTATCGATCACGTCCAAAAGCTACTGTATCATCAGGTTCCTTCGGAACAGGAAGGCAAGCGAACCCTGAGGGCTCCGACCTTCTTCGTTTCACAGGAAGATCACTCTTTCAAAACCGAATTCTTCCCAACGCACAGCGAGGCTGAGCGCCGTCTTTCTTTCTTCGCCCAGTCGCTCTCCATGCCAATTCCAGAGCCGCTGCCAGTTGATAATATGCCCACCTTCTCAGTCTTAATTCCTCACTATGGCGAGAAGATTCTGCTTTCGCTTAGGGAAATTATTCGTGAAGATGAACCATACTCTCGTGTTACACAGCTGGAATATCTCAAGCAGCTACATCCACATGAATGGGATTGCTTTGTCAAAGATACTAAGATCCTGGCCGATGAGACCTCGCAATTTAATGGAGACGACGAGAAGAACGAAAAGGACGATGCCAAGAGCAAGATTGACGACCTGCCGTTCTACTGCATTGGGTTCAAATCCTCAGCTCCTGAATACACCTTAAGAACGCGAATCTGGGCCTCGCTCCGATCGCAAACACTGTACCGTACTATTTCCGGTTTCATGAATTACAGCCGTGCCATTAAGCTCCTGTATCGTGTGGAGAACCCTGAAGTCGTTCAGATGTTTGGTGGTAACTCAGATAAATTAGAGCGTGAGCTGGAGAGGATGGCGCGCCGCAAGTTTAAGCTCATTGTGTCTATGCAGAGATACGCAAAATTTAAGAAGGAGGAAATGGAGAACGCCGAGTTCCTTCTCCGAGCCTATCCTGATCTGCAAATTGCCTATCTTGACGAAGAATCTCCGGTTGCTGAAGGCGAGGAGCCGCGTATCTACTCTGCTCTCATTGATGGTCACTCGGAAATATTGGAGAGCGGTTTGAGAAAACCCAAGTTCCGCATTCAACTATCCGGTAACCCCGTTCTCGGAGACGGCAAGTCCGACAACCAGAACCATTCTATTATCTTCTACCGTGGCGAATATATCCAACTCATTGACGCCAACCAAGATAACTACCTAGAGGAATGTCTCAAGATCCGCTCTGTCCTCGCTGAATTTGAGGAGATGAAGACCGAAAATGTATCCCCTTACACTCCCGGTATCAAGAATGAGGTGACCGCCCCAGTCGCCATTCTTGGCGCTCGTGAGTACATTTTCTCGGAGAATATCGGTATCCTGGGTGACGTCGCCGCTGGTAAGGAGCAAACATTTGGTACCCTCTTTGCGAGAACTCTGGCCCAGATTGGTGGTAAGCTGCATTATGGACATCCGGATTTCCTCAACGGTATCTTCATGACAACCCGAGGTGGTGTTTCCAAGGCTCAGAAAGGCTTGCACTTGAACGAAGATATTTATGCCGGTATGAATGCAATCCTACGTGGCGGTCGTATCAAGCACTGCGAGTACTACCAATGCGGTAAGGGTCGTGATCTGGGCTTCGGCTCAATCCTTAATTTCACTACCAAGATTGGCACTGGCATGGGCGAGCAGCTGCTCTCTCGTGAATACTATTATCTTGGTACCCAACTGCCTTTGGATCGGTTCCTGTCCTTCTACTATGCTCACGCCGGGTTCCACGTTCAGAATATTTTCATTCTTCTCTCGGTTCAAATATTCATGCTCGTCGCCATCAACTTTGGTGTCATCCGCCATGAGACCGTCAGATGTCAATACGACGTTAATGTGCCTATCACGGATCCACTATATCCCACAGGCTGCAACAACACGGATGCTCTCATGGACTGGATGTGGCGTTGCGTTATCTCCATCTTTGTCGTCTTCTTCCTGGCTTACATTCCTCTGGTTTTCCAGGAGCTTACAGAACGTGGCGTTCTTCGCGCCGCTACGCGTTTCACTAAACAGTTCTTCTCTGGTTCTCCCCTTTTCGAGGTGTTTGTGACCCAAATTTATGCGAACTCGGTTACACAAGACCTCACTTTTGGTGGTGCCCGTTATATCGGAACTGGTCGTGGTTTCGCGACGGCGCGTATTCCCTTCGGAGTCTTGTATTCTCGCTTCGCTGGGCCGTGTATCTACATGGGATCGCGTCTGTTGTTAGCATTACTCTTTGCGACCCTGACAGTCTGGCAGGGTGCCCTTATCTACTTCTGGTTGTCACTGTTGGCTTTAGTTATTTGCCCGTTCCTATACAACCCGCACCAATTTGCTTGGAACGACTTCTTCATCGACTACCGCGATTTCCTCCGCTGGTTATCTCGTGGCAACTCACGTTCCCATTCGTCATCTTGGATCGCCTATTGTCGGTTATCACGTACCAGGATTACCGGTTATAAGCGCAAAGCCTTAGGTGACCCTTCCGCTAAGCTATCCGCCGATGTTCCTCGCGCTGCTATTACCAATGTCTTCTTCGGCGAGATTGTTTCCCCGCTACTGCTAGTGGCCTCGACTCTGATCCCCTATCTCTTCATCAATGCCCAGACAGGTGTAATAGACAATGACCCTAAGGCTAAAGCGACATCTTCTCTCATTCGTATCGGCATTGTCGCATTGGCACCGATTGCCGTCAATGCAGGAGTGTTGTTCTTCTTCTTCGCATTAGCATGCTGTGCTGGTCCCCTTTTGAGCATGTGCTGCAAGAAATTTGGCAGTGTCCTCGCAGCTATTGCCCATGCCATTTCAGTCATTGTTCTTCTCGTTTTCTTCGAAGTTCTGTTCTTCCTGGAAGGTTTTGACTTCACCAAGACACTGCTAGGTGTTATCACAATCGTCGCCATCCAGCGTTTTATTCTCAAACTCATCATTTCAACAGCATTGACCCGTGAGCTCAAGACTGACCAAGCCAACATCGCATTCTGGACAGGAAAGTGGTATTCTATGGGCTGGCATTCGGTTTCCCAGCCGGCTCGTGAACTGCTTTGTAAAATCACAGAGTTAAGCATGTTCGGCGCCGACTTCATTCTTGGCCACACTTTGCTGTTCCTCATGCTACCTGTCATCGTCATCCCGCAGATCGACAAGTTGCACTCCATTATGCTTTTCTGGCTACGTCCTAGGTATGTAAATCCGAACTTGTAGCTGTTATTGACCTCATACTAACTTCTTGATAGTCGTCAAATCCGACCACCCATCTACTCAATGAAGCAGTCGAAGCTTCGCAGGAGACGTGTGATCCGCTACGCAGTGCTTTACTTTACCTTACTGGTTGTTTTCCTCGCTCTCATTATTGGACCTGCTGTTGGCGGCAAATTGATTATCAAGGATGATACTGTGTCATCATTGAACGATTCCCTCGGCTTCCGCTTGGTTCAGCCTAACAACAACGCCCTGAAGGATAACACTCGCAACCGCACTGAGACTGGCACGGGCCGCCCTGGCTACGACGGGCCTGGCACAGCTTCCAGGACAGAGTCTGCTCCTAAAGAGACAGACTCTAGTAGCGACGAGAAATTCCGATTCCTGTAGACTGCATTACGAAATCTTGTATCATAACATGACAGCTTCGCGGCAAGGCATAACGGTTCTGCCTAGGTCAGCTGAAGCTCCGCATAGAAGCTTGGTATTAATATGCGACACCTACTGTATTGGTTTTTGGGAAGCGGCGTGGTATAAATCCTTCACTGTGCTTTAATGTTCTGTTAGACATCCAGATATAAATATTTGATTTAACTTGACTCCTGTGCAAAATCTGCCTGTTCCGACTAGTTTATCTATCCTTTTCCAGTCTCCTAGTTTTATGTACTTTTATAGTACAGAACTAATTTAGTGTATATATCCGAATTAATTTCCGAGAGATTTGGTCAATTATGTGAACAAGTTGTAACTGGAAACGCATCAGTTGATGCCAAGTGCTCCTGCGTTTGTCGTAAGTACAGCTGGACTTTCACCTCGTTGCTATGATATTGGTTCTGATAGACATCTGTCTACTTAATAAAAGACTGATACATGTGTGATACCTACAAAATACAAAGGTTTCAAATATTGACTACTGAGTGCTATGGTACAACTTAACACGTCTTTCGCTATCGTTTATTTATATATTAGTAGGAGCGGTGTCCGTCACTACTTTATGAAGTATGCTTCTTAAGAGCTTGGTGTGTGCAAGTTGTGTTCGGCTCTTGAGAGGTAATCGTCGAAGGAATTGGCCTCGTAAGACTTAGAAATATATGATGCTGCATGTATGTACCGAGGCCGGAAGATGATTAAATATGGTATTATTCATTGTCTATGACTTAACATATCAAACGTCGTAGGCTGGGCGCTTGAAAACAGAGTTCACATTGAGTACTTGCTTTAAGAGAATGCTAGCAAGTCGTTACTGAGGAGAGAGTCATTGACGTAACAGAGAAAGATATGTTTATATGTGTACTTCTGTGGCCAGGTCATCATACATGTTGTTTCCTTTTTTAAATGCGATTCGAGGAAAGAGAGCAAAGGGAATTTCTCACACGGCCCTTTTGAGGAAGCTAGTTAGAGGCAATCACGAAGTGAGAGTGAGTGACTCACTAAGTGCCCTCCACGATACCCATCATCATTGGCGTTCACAGCGAACAGCGTTCCGAAGAACCTGATTTTTGGCGGCCGGTCGCGGCCCAGTTTTGTCAATGGCGAGCGTTCGGTAACCAAGCCAGGTAATGCAGTAGCCGGTTGACATATCAATAGCCTACAGCTATTGCTTCTGCAGAGAAGAGGAGAAGTTGTAGTTTCGGTTCTCGGGGTTTTCGTTCTGAAAACAGCACGGGGAGAGCTGGCCACGGATAATATGGCGCAAAGATACCCTACTCAACAAAGTAGGCAAGAATGTTCCCAGCCCATTGCTGATATCGCGTACATACATAGCACAATATCAAAAATCCAAATACCTCACCCAACCACGGACACGAGGAACTACGAAGAGAGAGTATCGCTGTCCCATCAAGTCTATGTGACCTTTGATAACGTCTTCCCTAATCCCAACCAGAGTAATTCTCTTGCTTAGTGCAAATTGACACTACTACCCCTTTTCATATTACGGTGCAGTTTCTACAAATTCAAACGCCCTTGTTTCCTAACACGCAGAATGAGTAAGCAGTCAGCAGCATTGACCAACCCAGACAATCCCGCCACCTCCGTCCGCGTTATGAGATTTATTTTGTGACTTCGGAAATGATATTCAAATCAGAGGACTAATACAGCCTATTCGCAATCTTACCATTAATACTATCGTCATCGCCACCTAAAACACTATATTACAGTACATCATTAAGTGAGATCCTGTATCGCTTCAACACCTGTGTAATAGAGACAAACATATCATAGTAGATTATCCATCTATCACCACTTAAGTAGTGGAGAGGCTCAGCAAGGTCCTGTGGCTTTTCGAAGATAATCGCAGCGCAAAGACGTCGTATCACAAACATTCGATCATAAGGTAAGTCACATGCTGGGATTAAAAGTAAAGAATAGTCTCAAGCATTAACTGCTAACATCAAGTAGAAAAGACTGCTTGCAAAATTGTATCGCGTCTCCAGTTCATATGTCTTCCAACCAAACCAGTTTCATTTCCCGTCATCAGCCAATTTGTTCTTTATTGTATTCCTGTGCCTTGAGCGTAAAATTCGTCTCGACTACACCATATACTCTTCGCCTTTCACCTAGCCTACTGATCACTAGGCGAGTATCGTCCTCCCATGCCCCAGAATTGCTCTGCCATGAACGTGCTTGCATCGGGTTTCTTCCACAGATCATTGAAGGCAGTAAATAGGAAAACATCAGCAGGGTTGCTGCTGAATGCGCTCTTGACTGAGGAGATGGCGTTGGATTGATGATCCAAGCCGGGAATAGCAGCGCCATTAGGTTGGCCTTGCCAAGGCCACCCGGTCTCGGTGACCACGACGCGCTTGGTGGGATCGGATAGTTTGCTTCGGATGTTCTTTATTGTAGAATCCACGAATGTGCCGGCATCGGGCGCTCCCGTGTTCGGATCAAAGAAGGGGTGACAATTGAACGCGCAGTAATCAGATTGGTCACACAGCTCTGGGTGGCGAAGAACTGCCACAAATGTGTCTACCACGACAACGGGACCGGTGTATCCAGCTGTTCGCAGACAAGAGCGCGCTCTATTAAGCGCAGTGAGTGACTGATCTACGGTCGCGCGACCATTGTTCACCAGTTCATTGCCGACCGATACAGTGTCCACCATGCTCCAGTCATTCTCAAGATCAGCCGCCATGGTAGCCACGGCTGAGTCGACTGTGTCAATATCAAAAATACCCAAAAAGAGCTTGTTTCCATACTTCTTAGCCGCTTTAGAAACTGTGGAAACTTGATCACAGTCGACACCATATAGACGGACTACTCCATAATCCTGAGAGAAGAGAGAGAAGTCTCTGTCAACTTCATCTGCAGTTTTGCAGTTCCCATCACCCTTGTAGGGGGAATATGTCACCCCATGAAGACCACTACCGGGAGAGGATGTATCCGATTCAGCTGAATCAGGCAGTGGGCTGGAGTCAGGCGTTTCTGCCGGAGTCACCAAGCTGGGCTGCTGCTTAGAGCTCGGCTCTGGAGTAAACTCGACAGCCGACGGTGTAGGGGATGACGAAATTGGAGAAGATTCTACCACCGGAGGCGTTGAATTTGGCGGTGGTGGTGGAGATGGTGGCGTTTCCTTCGGGACGTAGACGACGGTCTCCGTAGCGGTGCGTATAGGGTTTCCATACTGGTCAACATAAACAACAACCTCGGGAAACTCGGTAGGATCAGGATAGGAGGCATCGCTGATAGTGATTCTGTCCCTCTTCGCATGAAAGGCGCGATTGTTTCGGTGTTGGAAGCGGTGATGACCATGTTCTGGTCGATCCGTTAGTCACGCTTATTGCTCTCCTACTGCGGACGCTAGACCTAAGACTTACTAGGCTGTCCAACAGACAGACGAAGAAGGGAAAAGAGAGCGAGAGATATAGTAAAGAATCTCATGTTGACGAAGATGACGAAGGACCGAAGTGATCAAGTTTGGTGACGCTTCAGGGAATCAGGATATCGTGTGCAGAATACCAAGGAACAAATAACGAGTGACTGGGTTGTTAGCGCGTGGCAGTGGACAACCGAAAACAAGAAAACGAGTGACTTTTGATTTATTCGAGGGATTGACAAAAAAAGAAAACCAGGTAGGGGCATGAAAGCGGTAAAATGATAGGGCTGGACCATCAATCAATGACCATCAGGCGCATGAGTTATCGAGAGGATAAAAGGACGACAGGTGACATGGGTGACAAAGGCTCTGGGAAATGAATATGAGTTGTTGATGGAGAGGGGAGTCCAGAGTCAAGAGCGAGATCACCAAGGTCATGTAAGAATGATGTGGGTAGAAGTTGCTCCGGCAGTAAAGCAGGGACCAGAGTCGAAGTGCGAGGTATGACTACATGACAACATGACAACAGGATGTGGAATGCGAGTTCCGCGAGGGTCTCAAAGGACGGCAAGGCTAGGAATGACACCTTCCCAGGGAGATTATGGTAAGATTGACTAAGACAAGGGGTACAATGGCGCTGGTATGGCGTTTCTCGCTAGGGAAACCAAAGAAGGGGAACCAAAGAGAGAAAAAGAAACGGTTTTTGGAGCTCACCTCGATCTTGATGCTGGCAGCAGGTAGTATGTGCCGGACTCTTGTAGAAGAACTTTTGAGGAGATAAATCATAGGTTATAGGGATATAAGGCTCTGAACGTTGTAGGTTGCGTGTTGTGTATCTTGTAAGTCAGTAAGTGATGTTGATCAAGACGGTGAATGACTTGGGCACCGAGCGAACCCAGAGAGTGAGGGTCCCTTTAGAGGTAAGCCGCGACAAGTCTCAGAGGTCGAGGATGAGCTGAACAGAGAAAGAATGAAGCAACTGACTGCCCGTGCTTGGTGCTGCTGCTTCCTGCCTGCCTGGCTTGGAGATAACCTGCTAGATGGCTACACACGTGCCTACCTCGGTGGCGGTATGTTATGTGGCCGAAGAAATGGCACTCCCAGCTAGGTAGGTCGAAGACGGGTCGACGGGTCGACGGGATGGTGGAGGTTCGTTGTAATTGCGGTGTTGATGCTTGTACCATCGGGTCACGTTTGTGGTCGTACCTCTCGGGAAAGGTATCTCAAGTCCACACTCGTTCGTACCTACCTACCTACCTACCTGACTTCACACCGTGGAGGAAACAAGGTACGTGTGAACATGTCATGTAATGCCTCCTATTTGATGTGCCGGCTATAGTTGGCTGGTGTGTCTCCTCGTTTCTTTGTGTGAGGTCTTTGTATGAGGGAGCCGAAGAGACAAACATATCTATCTACCTTCTACATACGTAGAACAACCTAACAACACATTTGAAGCAGGCACGGCCGTCCGCGGTAGGTACCTGCTTACAACCAACCACGCCTCTCCCCAGAATAGCCCAATCGTCTTGATACAATCGCCACCTGCCTACATAAGGTAATAACTATGTACCTACCTGACCCTGCTTCTCAGGATGAAGATAGTACTGTCGGCGGTATCCACGTGGTGGCCTTCTGGTGTTGTTGAAGGCTGTCAAACCTGACCTTGTGTTGCCCGGGAGTCAATCCAAGCAAACCAAACCTCCCGCCCTCCACAAGGCGACAGCAGCCTATCTGTCTACTCCCGTCACATGGGGCCTACACTTAGGTGAAATCGATACACCCGGAATTCGCACTTGTACATGTAGATCATATGTATTAGCAATTAGCATCTATAGTATGTATTAGCGCCTTTCCCGCCTCCTTCCGCGTTGGCCATCTAAAACCGCACCCACCACGTATACCTCGTAAAACCATGACAAAATGTACAGTGTTGCTCTCGCATGCCACGTCACGATCCAAGTCGTGAAACACAGAAACGGAGCTGCAGAAAATGATACCTTGACTAGCTGCCCGACCCCGAGAGGCGGTTTGTCTTCCGCGTCATGACCTTCGTGATGGCGTGTCGGATTGTCGTGCCTGCCTTCTCTATTTCCTTCTTGGACAGCCCAGACGTGATACACACTTTGAGCGCTGGCTGGATGTTGATATCAGAATCCTTGGGCTCAAGGCTGTTGATCAACGGCATGATCTTTAGTCGTGTGATGAGCACTCCGTTGACAAGTGACTGTAACGTAACACATTAGTATTCAGCCGTCTCGCTCATGATGCTACGCTTTAAAAAAAAAAAAAAAAAAAAAAAAAAAAAGGGAAAAACACTAGAGAATAGGCGGGGAAAGGGGGCAGCGTTGGATATTTCATGAATTGCAAGGACTTACCTCCTCCACGCAGTCCGAGAAGAGCCGCTCCTGGTCCTCAATGCTGAATCGCCGCGCCTGGATCACATCCGGCTTGAAGACGAGAATCATGATGGGGTTCTCAGGGTCACTTGTGCAAACCACCCAATCGCTACGGGGGTCCAATTGTGCTCGCATCGCGCGGATATTCTCGCGACACTGGATCAATATGTCGGGATTGCACTGCAACACGTTCAATGTCTCACTTGCCGTCACGGCCGACATGGCAGGGAGAGCCGCTGAGTATGTGTAGGCCATAGCATTGATGCGCTGGTGCCTGACAACATCCGTAGACCCGGCACAGAAGCCGCCTGCGGCACAGAGGGGCCCTGAAAGAGAGCCAATGATGACATCCACGGCTTCGGCATCGACGTTCTGCGCCTCCGTCAATCCACGGCCATTACGACCGAGGACGCCGAACGAATTGGTCTCATCAAGAGCAAGGCGAAACTTGTACTTTTCCTTGAGTTCGATCTAAGGTAATTGTTAGCATATGTGGGATAGGTATGTCAACGTCTTGTACACGGATTTCGATGCGGGCGAGTGAGTTGGCTGCTTACAAGTTTCGGCAAGTCAGAGCAGTCGCCAACCATCTCGAAAAGACCTTCAGTGACAACAAATCGTCTGGTCAGGATCTTCTTCTTTGCCTGTTCCTCCGCTACCTTCGCCATAACACGCTCCAGATCGGCCATGTCGTTATGGTTATACCACCGGATCGAGCTACGTGAGGCCTCCAAACCCTTGCGTATAGAGTAGTTCACCATCTTATCGGCCACAATGACGTCGCCACGCTTACAGAAGCAGGGAATGACACTCGTAATGGTTGAGAAAGCATGGGCGTAGACGATGGCGCTCTGGGTTCCAAGAAACGAGGCAATGTCCGCCTCAGTCTGCATGTGAACATCCTGTGTACCGTAGAACTGTGGTGGACCGCAGGGGCCGACGCCGTAGGTACGCAGAGTCTGGATAGCCTTCTCTTTTATGGATTCGCTGGCATTGAAATTGTAGAAATTGTACGAAGCAAGGTTGGTTACCGTCCTGCCGTTTCCAAGTTTGACCTTTGGGCCCGTCGGACTATCCACCAGGTTTTTGTCAGCATGTTATGCAAGCCCACAAGTACCAGGCACGTTGGGAATATAATCAGCCATTCCTCGCTTACCCAACAACTACAGGTATCCTCTCGGCTTCGCTCTCCTCGAAAGCAGTCCGCTCGGCGACGAGAGGCTCTGGCTCCCAGTCCTTGACGAGTTCATCGATCTCATCTTCCCTCAACTTGATGTAATTGGAGCCGTGGGTGGGATAGGAGGGTGATAATAGGTAGCGCACGAAGAAGATGACAAGGACAAGCTCGATAGCGGAGCGGATGGGATCGTTCTGGTAGCTCGATCGGACGTATCGGATTAAGACGGCACTACCGGGCACTCTTTGGAAGGCCTCGAACAAGCTATGCAGCGAGGCCAGTATGTACGTTTGCGCCTCGTTTAGATCCATGGTCTTCGGTGTCGGCGATGGGATGCAATTCACAAGAGACCGGATCTTGATGTAGAGCTAGATCAAAACAGATAGAAGTTACAGAGGCAAAGCAATGCTTAACGGCCGGTGTCAAGGGGCAATTGGTAAGACCTTTGCTATCCACCAAAGCTAGGCATGTCTTCCTACATATGCATATGTAGATATCTTTTCTGAATTTGGCAAATTAAGGGTCGTCGGACATTTTGTATTCAACTGGAGCCTGGAGAGTGGAGGGGTGTACTACTGTAAGTAAGTAGGTGCACAATTACAGGCAGGATCCGCTAATTGGGCCGTGGGCCGACGCGCTATCAGCGTGCCGGGGGTTCCGTTTTTAAGCACTCCTATTTCATGTAAATTAGGTACTTGCAGCACCTAATTGAGAACCTTGATGTTCCCCAAGGTATCTACGTCTAAGTACTTAGTTAGATAGGTACATTTAAGCTACCTACGATATCTCCACCCCTAGGCGGAAAAAGGTGAGATGCGGAGGCCTCGTACAGGACCATTTACATCGAAGCTGTATTCAAATCACGAGAGGAATATGTTAGTCTACTGTAAGTCCCTATATAAGGCAAATAGGCTTTGTGAAAAGCTCAACGTTAGAGATATATTCGATCAAAAGTAGTATCCCGGCTTCAGCAGATATACCTACTATCGTACTTCTAGTTCCTTGATGAAGGCTAAGCTCTCGCTGCCATCGACGACTTTCGCGATGGGCGATACACGAGCTCTATCCTCGCCGGTACTGGCAGCATGCCGAATATATGCTTCTGCGACCTTAATCCACATTGCCTTTTCTGTCGTGCTTGCTCCGGAGCCCTGCCAGACCCAGACCCTATTGCCTGTATCAAGCAGAAAGACATCACTGCTGTCAAGATCAAATTTGCTGATTTCGTACCCTTCTTTGACGACGTTGAACTCGAGTTTCCCTGAAGCATCAGATAGGCGCCAGAGCCTTCGTGGCCGCTGAGTCTTGTGAGATGAGATGGGCCTCGCTGACCTGAAAGGGCCTTCAGCACTTTCACCTCCCAGTACTGTAAAACATAGCATTGGTCAGTTGTCACCTTTGGACTTGAGATTGAGAAGAGGATAAGGGTGACAAGTGTTCCTAGAATGCCACCGCAGCCGTGATTGTGTCTGTTCACTCTCGACCCAACTCAACTTGGCCGAACAAGGTAGATACTGAAGAGATGGAAGGTAGGGTTAGCTTACAGCTGACTACTGTTCGCGACCTCGCCTCAGACTGTGAGAGCACCTCGACATCGATGCGCTTTGCAATTGTCATATCGTGCACTACTTGGGCCGCCTTTGCCTTCTCCATTGGACTGCAATTCTTGCCCTGCCAGACCCAGATCTTATCATGTCGCTCTAGTATAAAAACATCGTCCTCGTCGAGACTTTCCCAGATCGGCTCGACCTCGTAGACCATGACCGAGTCAGCTCGCTTGGCCGAAGGATGTTTGAAGACTCGTAGGAGCATCTGGGTTTCCTTTAGCTCTTCCTCTATTTCGACATGTGTGAATCCGGATGCTATGCCACCAGAGAGCATGCGAATGCGCGGAAATAGAGCTACGAAGTCATCTGAAAGTTCATTCTGAAGCTCGCGGTGTTGTGTTGCCGCCCCGTGCAGATACTCGTCAAGTTCAACTGTTTTGTAAGCTGCCGTGCCTGCCTCGTCTTGCGTGGTCTTGCTGCCGAGCCAGAAGTAGACATCGTAGCCTAGCTTTTCCTCGCCGTCTTTACTCCCAACCTTGTATGAGTGCAAGATGATGTAGCTGTCTCCTTCATGGAAATCTCCATATCGGTGCTTGGGCCATGGGACAACCTGGAAATCTTCGATTCGCCAGATATGCAGCCCGGGCGTTTCTCCCACACCCTGCCAAGCTGGCTCGGTAGCTGCAGAGTTGTACTTGACCTTGTGGTCAATTTCGCTGCCAATAAACTCAACGTTGCTGTCACGCCAGTCATCTACCGTCAAGTGCACTAGATCCTGGTGCGGTGGCATCGTACCAGCTATCGTATTATCAAGTCTTTAATGAGGGATGTCTTTATACTGTTAACAATGAGCATAGAGCTAAGTAAGGTACGGAAAGAAGGGATATTTGAAACTTGAACCTCCCGTTGCACCTGACGTAATGAGGTAGATGTGGAAGCTCAGATCCCTCCACCTCCAGTACTTACAAGGTGGGGAAACTGAAACAAAGCCTATACTTGGGGCTGACCATGTTCACCGTGGCAGAATTTCCATCTTCATAGAATGTATCATGGGCTTGCATTGGTCAAATCATTACAGAACGCATTCCCGAAATACTCTGAGAGCCTGTTATGCACGTAGATCTAAAGATCTACCACTAAGGGGTTCGATATCGAAGTCAGGAACTACCTACATCATTGTATTGAATATATATATATATATATATAGGCATAGAGAGTGGGTGACAGTCTAATCGCAACTAGGGAAGAATGTACTAAAAAAGAAATCAGACTGGGAATCGAACTGATAGCTCCCTAGGTCTTATTTACACAGGACGAGAAATCCACACCAGTTCTTCAGAAGCGAACTCTGGGGAAGAAGCCCTGGGGGAAAAGGATGATGGAAAAATTGCAAAAAAGAAAATCATATAATTGCAAAAATCGAACGCGTGGTTCACAGAGTGTTTCCAAAGATTACGGAGTGGAGTTAGTTGGGTTGAACACGGGCTGGAAAGGTAAAAGGCATTTACAGCGTACGGTATTCAATCCCACTCCGCCAAAGCTGGCTTTAAATATTACTTATATAGTAGCAATGGGTGACTGAAGAGCCCTGGTGGGGCATGTCATCCCTTTCAGCCGGCGACAACTGTCTGCTAGTCGGCTGTACCTTGATACTTACATCCAGCGCCAACCCGACTTACATCACAAAGAGGGGTGATTGATCGATCCCGATCTTACAGGTTCCTTCTAGCCTCGAAGCCAAACGGCAATAAAGCTCCTTGCAAAATCCTAATATCTTCAATATTTCAAATCGTCATCAGTAGCATTCTACAATGGCTGCCTGTATCTTTTGCAGAATCATTAAGGGTAAGTTTGCGTCTCTGCACCCCTCACATTGAGAGTTTGGGCTTGCTTGGCATTGCATTGACGTCTCAACAACACCAAATCTGCTCACCCACTCCAAATACAAGCTCTTCTTCCCGTCACTATTCCTGACCAAGCATTCTACGACTGACATAAATCACAGGAGAAATCCCCTCATTCAAGCTCTTTGAGAGTGACAAGACCTTGGCCTTTCTGGATATCGGACCTCTAAGCAAGGGTCATGCCGTAAGCAAATATGCGAGCCCATCAAGCCGGGTGCAGCTACGCTTGTGCTTTTCCGCTGAATACTCGGCGTTGCTGACATAACCGTATGCCATGATAGCTTGTGATTCCCAAGTTCCACGGCGCGAAGTTGACGGACATTCCTGATGACCATTTGGCTGAAATCCTGGTAAGTATCTACCCCGAGACTCTTCTTCATCAGGCTCTGAAGAGACACCGTACTGCAAGTAATCATGAGAGAGAGAGAGAGAGAGAGAGAGTAGTTTCTGTATGCGCGTGTACGTGAAGCAAGGAGAGAGTGAATGAAGGCGTATGAATGTGTGTCCTTGTGGCCGTCAACATGAAATGAGAGATACATAGCTAACAACAATCTCACTTCTGTCCACATACAGCCTGTGGCCAAGAAACTCGTCACGGCTACTGGAGCCACCGACTACAATATCCTGCAAAATAACGGCAGAATCGCGCACCAGGTCGTCGACCATGTAAGCATTGCCCTATTCCTCTAACACAAAATTAGCTATGCCCTCTCCGTGATCCACTACGAGACAGTATCTACACTCAGAGGGTTAATTCAATGGTCTTTCAACTTGATAGGTGCATTTCCATATGGTAAGCACAGCAATTATCTTATCAATACCGACATGTGCCCGGTCTGGCAAACTCGTGGGAACTAATAACGAATGTAGATCCCCAAACCGAATGAGAAAGAGGGACTTGGCATCGGCTGGCCAACACAGGAAGCCAACATGGAAGAATTAAAGAAGTACTTTGAAGAGGTCAAGTCAAAGATGTGAGTGTAGTCAGGCACTCTCGGTCATATTTGCCATCGACTTATTTGGACGATTCAATTGGTAAGCGACATATACATAGTCGAGGCGGAGAATCACAAGACCTGGCCTGCGTATTATGTATCTATTGGTCCTTTTAGATTGAATCGTAGCCATAACCTGCAACAGCCTCTAGCCTTCTCTGAACCCGTTTTGGCCCAATGTCATAGCTAGTTGATACAGGCTTTAATGTCCATATACAACCTCGTGCTGTTTTGCAATTCAAAACCGCCAGTCTATCTACTTTTCCCCCGTGCCTCATGTACTTAATCTAAATCATCTGCAGACGTTTCCACGGCTGTGGTTGCCGCTAGAGCACCGTTTGTAGTTCCCACGGCTTGCCAAGGAGGATAATAATCAAGTTTGCCATCAGGCTTAATGACTCCTATCCTGTCGTAGAGTGTTCTTGACCGAATGTAGGGGTCTAACCGCCAATATTGCTCCCTGAGCTTTTGAGCGATAGCGTTCCGTTGTGATTTGACAGCTGTGCGCTTGGTGGCATCTTCTTCGTGGATCCATTCAATTGTCTTGTTTTCAAATTCCTCGTAGATCGCCTCTCGTTCCTTGATGAGCTTATCTCGAGTCTCCACATCGCTCATTTTGTCGTTCTCGCCGCGCACAGGTTCTATGTATTCATACGACCAGCCAGAAGTACCCTCCATCTCGTCGGGTATCTTGTCTTTGTCGATGAACTCCTCTAGATCCTTCACATTATTTGTAAAATGTACCTTGCTCGCCACGACGGGATCTAACCACCCGCGAATAATTCTCCACACCCCTATAAGAGGAGATACTTAGCAGTGTGACAAGGAAGAATACTATGACTTATACTGACCTTGGAACACCCATGGGGCTTTGTGTACAAGCACGACACCCAAGCTTTCGGGATAATTGGCCTCGAAACATCGAATCATGAACTTGACTGGGGTATAGTCCTAGGTTGCGTCAGTATCGCCAGAGGTCATCCATGAAGTTGTGAGATTTACCATATTTGCTAACGAGAAGCCAGTCAAGTCGAAGACAATACACTGCATTGAGGTCAGCTTAGATAGAAGGACGCATACATAGCAGATGAAGTACGTACACCCGTGTCCACTGGTGGTGACAGGAGGAACCGGGTCGTCTCGATAAGATAAACAGTATAGCGCTCGAGTGAAGTCTCGGACTGCTCGCCGGCCTTATGCAATCGAGCCCTACAAACGCAAATAGGCCGTCCCGCTTTGTCAATTCCGTAGCAGTAACTCTTCCCAAGCCGCATCTGTGCTAAGAAATCTTCTCCCTCCTTTTTGACGGACTCGTCACTACTCTGCTCGTCGATCAATGCTTGCTCCTCTCCCTTGACCATGATGTCAGTGTCTACGCGCATCTCCGATGCTCTCCAGCTCATTGTTGAGACCATCATGACGAGAGCCCTTTGCAGGTCCCACTTTCGAGCCCGTAGAAAGCGCAATAACAAAGCATCGGGGTTGTCATGCTTCACCATAGACCATATCGTAGCTCGAATCTCTTCGGGCGTATGCTTGGCTAGAGTCTCATGGTATGCCTTGCCCTCGCCCCATTTGTCTTCGGGATCGTTCTCCTTTGGGACAAAATTGGCCGCGTCTTTCTCTGTCTTGTTCTCTTTAGCCTTATCCTTCCTTTTCTTAAAAGGATTGAGTCGCTTTTTCTTAGGCTTATCTGAACCAGCAGTCATCGTCTTCGGTTGTTCTCCAAGCGGCGTGGGCGTCTCCCCCTCAGCGCCATCTTCATCAAAGAGGCCACATATTTGTAGGAACATCTCCCAGAATCTGCGCAACTTGTCCTCCTCTTCTTGGGTAAGGTTCCCTGGTCTACCGGGGAGTGCCGCCATGTCGTAGTCGGGATCTGTGCCGGGGGATTGAGGGTAGACTATCTCGTCTTCAAGGTCCAAGACGTCGGGAGAGGTGTTAAAAGTGAAGTTGTATACCACAAGTGCGGCCGCAATCAGTGGGATGAGATAAAAGGTGTATGAAGTGGAGCTAAGAAGGGAATTGCGACCGGAGAATTGAGAGGCCTGGGATGATCCAATGCATACAGCAGGTTCTCGGCTGAAAAGTTGACGGTGAAAAGGACGTCTAACTAGGCAGACAGCACCACAGGAGGTCCCGTTGGCAAAAGGTTGATTCGACGCTGCGACGGCAGATGCAGAGGTATCGGCAGTAGGATGATTAGCAGCGCATGAAATGCGACCGACTTGAGTCCAAGCGGGGTCTGGGATTCCGGATTGAGAAACGGGCCGGTCTGGCGGTGAAAATGAAGACGAAGGCGACAAGGGAGATGAAAAGCGGGCAGTGAAATACAGAGGTCGAAGATGCAAAGCTAATTGAGGCAGAAGAGGTGCAGAGCCCGAAGTAAGGCGGGATGGCCTCATAGAGCTCAAGTAACACCTCTATTAGGTAGCTTGTGGATGCTACCTACCTTACTATACGATGTACTGTAGGTCGGCACGTATGCGTACATAGGTATGCAGTGAAACTACCTTTAGGGGGTAGAGGGGTTGAAGATGACGACGTACCTACATAGTGGTAGGTAGGTAATGTCCGGCTGAGCCGAGAGGAGGCGCAGTCGACTCGGATAGGTAGGCAGGTAGACACTTAGCACTAGGTACTTCGTAGGTAGGCTCGGTAGGCTACCTACAACTACATGTAGTGTACAATATTGGGGACATGATTATGTGGTAGTGTGAAGAGTCAAAGGCAACTATTATAACTTCTACATAGTAGTGGCAATTTCACTACGTTGCGCTTGAGTTGCCTGGGTGTGAACAACAAGTTGCTGTGACATGTCCATCATCAACTACGTAGGTATGTAAGTAGGTATGTACCTAAGGTACCTACCTGGTAGCTAGGTACGTTGGAGATAGTAAATACCTAGGCCATGATGCGCCGAGACTCATTCTCCTATTGCTACCCACTTAGCTTAGGGATGGGAACTGCATACCTAAGGTGTAGCAGGTAGCCAACGCCAAAACACATATCGGAAAGAGAAATTACGGAGTCATGGCTATAAATGTAATGAACTCTTCTGCAGCTTGAGACTTGAAAATGTTACGTCACTGAGGGATGGAGGGACAAAGAATAGAAAAGAGAGAGCACGTGTGTAACAGCAGCCCCGCTACAAGCAGCCCCGCGAATCACCAAAATATACTGCCTACGGTCAATTCAATACCAAGGTACCTACCTAAACGATAACACTGCTGGCAAAGGTCAACATAGGCAGCGTTGCTTAACTGTAACACCGTAACATTCACAGCAAAGACAAGGAGACGATTCTAACAACACTCAACCCTCATTTGTAATTGTCACGATTTCCTTGATCCCTACACATCTCCAGAGGCGGCCATGTCTACCAGCGAGGGCCACGGTAGTACGAAGCGAGCGCGTTCCAACTCGCGATCACGACCTACAACACCCCTTCGTCCCTCGTCGCGCTCCTCCTTTCGCGAATCGGCCCAGAGAAGTGTTGACGGCCATGAACCATTCCCGCTGAACGCCTTTGAGCCTGCCTTTGCCGAATTATCAGATGCTGTAGCCGACCTCGAGGCCAACATGATGCACTTTCAGCTAATGCATGAAAGCCTGGCTCGGTTCGGCGAGAGTTTTGCGAGTTTCCTGTACGGCCTAAATATGAACGCCTTTTGCGTCGACTTCCCCGAAGTAAGCGAGCCGCTTGGTTGGCAACCACATAGCTGGCCGTAAGCTGATATGATGGGTTTAGGGGCCAATTGCCGAGTCATTCCGTAGGGCCCAACAACACGAGGAGCAGCCAGGTAATGATGATATGAAAAATGAAGGTTTACAATTCAGAAAATAGTCTAATTTGATATATTCTATAGTCCGGTCTCGGAGCACAGAACGCGGTGAACTGGACGGCGAAACAACATTTATGTACGACTCATTTGATTGTCCTCTTTTACCACTGTATTTTAACCATCGACTTAGGACTACTGACATGTCCTTCGTGGAAAACCCACCGACTGCCTCCAAACCGACCCCTAAGAAATTCGCAGCTGCCGATAACCGACAATCGCGCGTACCCCCGCCATCACGCGGCGGTACCCAGTCGAGAGGACGGAGTGCATCGGGTCGAGGTCGGCCGAGTGGTCTTGTACGGCCTCGGGCTCGTGGACTCAGATGATGAAAGCCTTCCGATTTTTCAATCTATCCTTTACCACCCTTAAGGCGAGTTGCATTATGTTGAGCTCCTCCAAGGTACGATGTACACAACCGCATCTCCCTTCCCTGTACAGCAGAGCGCAACAGCATCAACGCATGATTAGTATAGGTGGGCAGTACATGATGACGACAAGACCAAGTGAGAATATCTATCATAGATAGGATTCCCTCGTCGCTCAGGTAGTCATCTCAAGCTCGTTTTCGACGGCTTTGTCGGCTCTGTAAGGATCCTCGTTGTTGGTACAAAGGCCGACGGCGGCTTCGGCTTCTTTTTGCGTGTAAGGCGCCTCACGAAGCTGTTTTACTCTGTGTAGAGATATGCATGTTAGTTTAGATACCCATGTGCCACCCAAGGCATCACTTCAACAAGAGACATGGTTCGAGCATACCGTCTCTTGTGTGGTTTCCCCTTTCTATGTAATACCAAGTTGACTTCGGTATCGTACCACTTTGCGCATTCCACGCAGTACCATTTCCCTAATCCCGGCAAGTCCTCCTTCGACTTGGTATCCTTGTACTGGGTCAAGTGTTTGGGGTTGAGGAGATCGGCTTTGATCTGGTCAAGATCCCTTGTCTTCCGACGGGTCTTGGTAAGTGTACGCTTGTTTCCAACGCCCATTGTGGGTGGTGTATCAGGGTCAATACTATGCGGGTCGAGAATCACATGTAGATGTTGCTAGAGGATGTCACGCGGTGAATTACTATTGATTTTTCGCACGATAAGGCATCCCAGCATCTGGGATATCACAATCAGAGGTGGGTCGAGAATTGAAGATAAAATTTGGTGGGGTTTCCTGTGGCTTGAAATTTCCCACGCGGCGGTGGCTGCGAGCCCAGGCGTGTAAAAAACGGCTGCCAGATGGCAGCTCAAGCTTGGCACTGATAACTGCGACGGGAACAACCGACTTTACTACCATATCTGAATTCGTTCGCACTGGCAGGGAGACCTCATCACCTTGGTTCTACTATAATTGTACTGTTGCGTCTGGTCTGTCTAAAGCGCCCATACATACGGCATTGCCGACTACAGTGCACTCTAAGCATAGATCGCTTTGAGGGAAATAAAATTCTCGATTCGGGGTACATCCGATGACATTGTCGGAGTCATCCGATCAGACCCCCCCTACGCCGAGGCAATGAGTGGAAAAGTTTACTGACAGGCTTTGCCTCTCCACCGATTGGGCAATTGGCTCATGACCCCACTAGCCCTTGGTCTCCAGACCCTGCAAAAATTTATCCTGGCGACTGGTAGCCATGAACTGGCTTCACAGCAACAGCTCGACAGGCTAACATACCTACTTGCATGACTGCTCAGTTTAGGGCTACACGAGTGACGCAGGAGGTTATTCCACGAGTTTTTCCCCCTTACTCCTTTACTACAGAGTACATGTGATGCATACATAGGATGTGAGGAACCGAGCTAAGTTTCTTTACTCTGAGTAGCTAGGAAACATGTCTTTCGTGGAAAAAGCCTCATCCGCAAAGGCCAGAATCTGCGGTTGCAGGCTGTATGCCCATTAGACTATGTAGGCAGGTTATCGCGGTGGAGTGCATACTAGGTAAGTCAGAGTCGCTGGCTGAAGCTAGCCTAGGATAATGTTGTTTTTCAGGTAGCCTACTATGAATTAGGCCGAGGGTATTGTGTTTTTTGGGTATGGATTTTTGTGGTTAACAGGT
This sequence comes from Xylaria bambusicola, assembly GCF_022495145.1. NCBI lineage: Eukaryota > Fungi > Ascomycota > Sordariomycetes > Xylariales > Xylariaceae > Xylaria > Xylaria bambusicola. The sequence continues at coordinate 79,428 of NW_025953636.1, read as the reverse complement.
GTTACCGACTCAGTCGACTCAGTCGTGGAATAGCAGCCGCTGACTATGGAGAAGAGGCAGCTAGGTACATAGTCTGTTGGGGTATCGTGGTAACAAATCAGATAGACAACCAAAGTACATAAGAGATCTGTTATGCATCTCGATTGACCTACTATGTACCTAAAGCAACTACATCAAGGCGACATTGTGCGAGATGGATATACATGGGAGCTGTTGCCATACTGTCGTCGTCCAACGCCACTTAGCATACAGGACGTTGTCGTCCTTACTTATATGTAGGTGTACTTATGTAGTAGGAAAAAGCTCGACGCACAAGGCAATCTGTAGTGTACAGTACTTAGCAGCCGCTTTCATCCTTGTTGAATCCACATTCCGGGGAATCGTGGCCCCCAAGACCAATCAATCAGATCTATCTATATTATGTGTACTGAGTGTGATGAGTGAAGCATGCAAGTATGTATCATGGTGTGTATTGTGTATGTTGTGTGTGGGTGGCGTGTGCATGACAGGACTCAACGAGCTACATATCGACAATTCTAGCAGGACGAGGCTATGGAGGTAAGAGAGTACCGGTATGGCCAATATGTAGTGTAGTAGTGTAGCTTTTGAGGGGAGGGGAACGGAGATGTGGAAAGACGTCGTTTACTACCTATGTATACTTGGATGCCATGGTGGGCTGCGGATTGTGAGGGGCCTACGAAATACGTAATAGGTAAGCTCTCCTGTGTACTCCGTACTTACCTACCAAGTAAGTACCTAGGTATGTAGCTAGGAAGGTGAGGTCACCCTGCCTTCGAGATGGCCACAAGCAAGTGCCAGGGAGTAATTAGGCTGGTGCTGATTCGTCCGTTCAGCCGACCATGGCAAGCCAGCACCCAATCCGACGACTGGGCAGCGCTAGGCCCGAGGTACCTCCATGTCGTATATCTGGTTGTATCTGGTGGGCGCGACAGACTGCAAGTACCAACGCCTGCGCTGCCCCGCCGCGAGGTACCTACATGCTGGCCCCCCTCCAGTAGGGCCGTCCGACAGGCCCTGCTAGCACCGAAGTGGGAGGAACCTGCTTCGGCTCCATTCACCCATCCCATCGCTTCTTTTATCACGATCCGGCATCCTCTCCACACCCTTTTCTCCCTCCTCTTTTCCATTCCTCCAACTTCTTTCCCGCCTTCTCCTCTCCATCACCAGGGAGTTTGGTCTTCTTGCCAGTCTGAGACTGTTCGTGCTATTGCTTCCCCTCTCAGCTCTTATGGTATCATAGGGAGGCTCAATTGCTGAGATTGTGCTCGTGTGCTCTCGTCGCCACATTTTATACATCTCAGGATCTCAACCCTCACGATGCTGGCCACGCGACAAATCCTGGGCAATGTTGCCCGTTCGCGCGTCGCCGCCAACTTGGGCCTTCGCAGGACAATGGCCACCGTCTCCGACTCCCCCCTTGACAAGAAGGTAAGCCAGTTTGCGCCTCTTACACAAGCCGACTCGGCTCGAGTCGACTCACCAGTGGTGATCTCATCTGCCCCCGTATACTAAAACTCTCTTGATATACAGGTCAAGCAAAACAACTGGGAGGAGGGCAACTTTATCAACTACAAGAAGATGTCGGAAAATCTGTCCATCGTCCGCTCGCGTCTCAACCGCCCTCTTACCTTTGCGGAGAAGATTCTGTACTCTCATCTTGACGATCCCCATGGCCAAGAGATTGAGCGTGGTGTCTCTTATCTCAAGCTGCGTCCCGATCGCGTGGCTTGCCAGGACGCTACTGCCCAGATGGCTATCCTGCAGTTCATGTCCGCTGGCATGCCCCAGGTTGCCAACCCCACCACTGTTCACTGCGATCACTTGATCGAGGCCCAGATTGGTGGCGAGAAGGATCTTACCCGTGCTATCAACATCAACAAGGAGGTTTACGACTTTTTGTCCTCGGCTTGTGCCAAGTACAACATCGGTTTCTGGCGCCCCGGTTCTGGTATCATCCACCAAATCCTTCTCGAGAACTATGCTTTCCCCGGTGGTCTTCTGATTGGCACTGACTCGCACACTCCCAACGCTGGCGGTCTGGGAATGTGCGCTATTGGTGTTGGTGGTGCCGACGCAGTCGATGTCATGGCTAACCTTCCTTGGGAATTGAAGGCTCCTAAGGTGATTGGTGTCAAGCTGACTGGACAGCTGTCTGGCTGGGCCGCCCCTAAGGATATCATTCTCAAGGTTGCTGGCATCCTCACTGTCAAAGGTGGCACTGGTGCCATTGTTGAATACCACGGACCTGGTGTCGAAAGTATCTCTGCCACCGGCATGGGTACAATTTGCAACATGGGTGCTGAAATTGGTGCTACTACCTCTCTCTTCCCCTTCAACGACCGTATGCACGAATACCTTGCCGCCACTAAGAGAACTGCTATTGGCGATTACGCTCGCAGCTATGCTAAGGAGCTCCGTGAGGATGAAGGTGCTGAGTATGATCAGCTCATTGAAATCAACCTTTCCGAGCTTGAGCCTCATATCAACGGCCCTTTCACACCTGATCTAGCTACACCCATCTCCAAGTTCAGCGAGGCTGCCAAGGCCAACAATTGGCCTGAGGAGCTCAAGGTTGGTTTGATCGGATCCTGCACAAACTCTTCGTATGAAGACATGAACCGCGCCGCCTCTATTGCTCGCGACGCTCTAGACCACGGTATTAAGGCCAAGTCTGCTTTCGTTGTCACCCCTGGCTCTGAGCAGATTCGCGCTACTATTGCGCGTGACGGTCAGCTCCAAACTTTTGAGGAGTTTGGTGGTACAATTCTCGCCAACGCCTGTGGTCCCTGCATTGGACAATGGGACCGACAAGATGTCAAGAAGGGAACTCCTAACTCTATTCTTTCGTCTTACAACCGAAACTTCACTGGTCGTAATGACGGCAACCCGGCCACCCACTCTTTCGTCACCTCTCCCGATCTGGTTGTCGCTTTGTCTATTGCTGGTTCACTCCACTTCAACCCTCTGACTGATAAGCTGAAGGATAAGGATGGCAACGAATTCATGCTGTCTCCCCCTGGTGGCAACGCTCTCCCACCTCGTGGATACGACCCAGGCAACGATACTTACCAAGCACCACCTCAAGACCGAGCAAGCGTCAATGTCCAGGTTTCCCCCTCTTCCGACCGCCTTCAGATCCTCCAGCCATTCCAGCCCTGGAATGGTAAGGACGCCCTAGACATGCCTATTCTGATCAAGGCTCAGGGCAAGACCACCACTGACCACATTTCGATGGCTGGTCCCTGGCTCAAGTACCGTGGTCACTTGGACAACATCTCCAACAACATGTTGATCGGTGCCATCAATGAAGCCAACGGTGAGGCTAACAAGATCAAGAACATCACGACCAATGATTGGGATGCTGTTCCAGCTGTTGCCCGTGACTACAAGGCCAAGGGTATCAAATGGGTCGTCATTGGCGACTGGAACTACGGAGAGGGCAGTTCTCGTGAGCACGCCGCTCTGGAACCCCGACACCTTGGTGGTCTTGCCATCATTACCCGAAGCTTCGCTCGTATCCACGAGACCAACCTGAAGAAGCAGGGTATGCTTCCCCTAACTTTTGCCGAACCTGCCGACTACGACAAGATCAAGCCTGACGACAAGGTAAGTTGTATTCCAGACAACACCATTTCCGAGTCACTCCTTTGTTATTCAATGCTAATATTCTCACCTAGGTTGATCTTCTATGCACTGAACTGGCTGTTGGCAAGCCCATGACATTGAGAGTACACCCCAAGGACGGCGAGACCTTCGACATCAAGCTTAACCACACCTTCAACGAACCCCAGATCGAGTGGTTCAAGAATGGCAGTGCGCTAAACACAATGGCCAAGAAAAACAAATAAACATGATACCAAAAGGGGGGTCGTTTTAGGCTGGAGCGTAATATAAAGGAGACTGCATACTGGTGCATGGTGGAAATGTTTTTTCTTTTCTAGAATCCATCAGAGGTGTACAGGGTCTTTTTTTTTATCGGGTTACAGGTGTCATGCTTTTGTGGGGTGATTCTAGTTTTAGCCCGTCATGACGCTGTTTTTACCTATCTTCTACGATGTACAAATGGAAATATTCAAGATATCACCCACTTGATATCAGTGTGATATGCTCTTAGGGCCTTATTGCAGTTTTGCTATGCTGTCAGAACAGTGTGTACAAAGAGTTGAGTCCCCGGGAGCGGCTCGTGCACTTGGAAGATCTTATATCGATTGCTTTCTAAGAGTAGAGTGTTAAGGATATGTAGTTGAACAGCTCCGATAATTGGAAGCGACCATACATAGAAGAACAGGGATTCCGCATATCTGCCTGTAGCTTCAAGATTTAGACACCAAGGGAACGGCAGACAATACTAGCACGCAGAGTGGTCATAGACGCAGATCCTCCTGAAATCGCTTGGCTATCTAGGGAAGTCCAAGAGTGTCTGAAATATATTGGGGATTAGTGTAATCTTAACGCTTATTTCGAAGCCCATCATCTAGATATGTATAGGTTGTATAGATTATTAATGATAATTCTCGGTGACTAAGTATGTATATATCCTATCCTCTTCACTTAAAAGCTTTCTCTCTTCGTGCTGCCTCACGAGGGGCATGAGCAAAGCCAACGCGCATGTTAAATCATCATGAAATATAGTAAGTACTCTCTATAAGATGGCGTACATACATACATATTGTAAGCACCTCGACACATATCAATAGCCCATACATCAGTAATCCGTAAGTAACAAGTAACCATACCTATAGGTACGTACATACATATAAACTATCTTTGAACAATATCGTTAGCATTACCATTGGCTGTAAGTAAGCGGGTAGATCGGCCCACGGGTGCCTGTTCCAGGGCATTAGTGCTCGGTATGGCCCATGGCAGTACGTAGCAGATACGTAGGTACCCTTCCCAGTATAATTTTTTTTTTTTTTTTTTAAAAAAAAGATGGGGCGCTAATGCAACTCGGAAAGCTGCAGCTCAACCTCCTTTTGAAGACAGGTCGTCGTATTGCGGCGTGGTCTCTTTTGCGACGACTTCTCTCAACCATTTTCGTGTATGCATGTGCTGCTCTCTTGCAGCATTCAACCCTGAACCGGCACGAGCACGATCATCAACCACGCGACACAGCGCACACGGCCTAATCAACTATTGTCCATCCATCACGACACATACAACCATCTACGCCTGTGACGGGATATCGTCACATTCTTCTTGCGGGTGCTGTGCGCTGCGCCGTACAGACCGAAGGACTCGACCTCCTACAGCTGCCACGCTCCCCCAGCAGTTATTATTCCATCGAAACCACGTGTGTGAAGCAGAACGAACTACGAGCGTGCCACCGCCTTTTCCTACTACGATTCCATCACCAAGCCTTCATTCACTGTTGTTGAGATGCCCAACGTACAGTCATTCAATGCGCAGCGAGCGCGCTCCTATTTGCTTCGCCTGCCTCTCTTCACCCGCGCCATGATTGCGATCATGATCGCTTTCGGGCTTGTTGGCTTGCAAGGTGCTTGGAATGTTCGGGAATGGGGTGCTTTAATACCACGCGAGTTGAACCTCACCACCAGTATGTGTAGTCTCCTTGCCGGGCATCTTTTATCGCTATACACACACGCGCGCGCACACCCATGTTGCATGAGTACACGTCCATGCTCAGATCTTGCTGACCCAATTCGACCTGCTTTGCGTTTAGTGTATCGTGTTAATACCTTCCCGTTAATACACAAGAGTCTGCTACATACTATTTTCAATATCCTTGCCTTGACACCCTTACTAGAAAGATTCGAAACTGAGTTCGGCACCTTGACATCGTTAGCTTTATTCTTTGGCCGTGAGTGCATCGAAGACTGGGCAGCTATAAGAAAAAGGGTGTCTGACAACTGGCTCTAGCTTTAACAACCATACCTGCTTTAGTATATGTTTTTTTCGATCGATTTGTGCTAGGCGCAAACCATGCTGTTCTAGGAGCTAGGTGAGAAATCCAAAGAAGAGAGAACCAAATGTATTGTTTCTTGTTTGAATGAATAGCATTACTAACTTAGTACATACAGTTTATGGGTCTTCCTCTTGCTGGGAATGGAAGGAGTCAGGACGTACAAGACAAATCCTTACCTGGTCATTGGGACATATCATGTCCCAACATGGACGACGCCGCTTTTCATGGCTGTGATTGTTCAAGCCCTTGTTCCGGGCACGAGTTTTGTCGGTCATCTGTGTGGTGTCGGCACAGGGTATCTTTGTATGCAGCACCCGTCCTTTCCTGTACCCTGGAAGCTACTAATAAGGAGTCTCATAGTCGGTTTGGGGTATCTAAAGTTCCTCGCTCCGCCCGAATGGATCTTAAGAGAGATAGAAAGTCGGCTGAACCTTCTAGGTCGACTACCTCATTACGTCAGTATAGACCAGAAGACATATGGTCGATTTGGGGTGTTGCCAACAAACGCCTCCAGCAGCAGCTCGACGCCTATGAGTATAATAGGGAGCACACAGCGATTGGGTCCATAGGGGGTGATGATAATGGGCGGCGTTCATGCAGATGTATACATTATAATGAGATAAATATCGTTTATTAGATCGGCATCGTCGTGATTACCTCTTTTTGGATGACATTGGTGTCGATGGTTATATCACTAATCATGAATTGATAGGGAGAATTGCGGAAGTAAGCCACGCTCTGGCGCTTTTTTAACCACGTCTCGACATCGTTGGCGCTTTACAAGTCGAGCAAGGGTGGTATTCCCGACTTCACAACCTGGGCAACTGGATTTGGTTTGCTTCTGAATACTTAATGTATAGGTCAAGCTCCATCCTCAGATCGAAGTGAATTGATATCACTATAGGCTCGACTTGACCTTCTGGTTACGCGCTAGTTTGTACACGGGTATCAAGGGCTTCATAACGGTGTTGGTAGTGCTACTGTGCATATATTTGATACGGTAACGAGCTTATTCCACTTAATGGAGCATATTTGGCAACTCATGTACGTCTAGAGGTAGAAAAAAGTGTCATGCTTGAAATAGATGGAAATGTTGGTAGTACAAATAAGTAGAGATGTATCTCGTCTTATTGTGTGTGTCTCCATAGCGTTCCTTTTTGCGTGGGACCTGAGTGCCATTTCTTCATGCATCGTTCTGCATCTTGTAGTGAAATCAGATCCTTTCCCTATATCCCGTCCCTCCATCCGACTTCAAGTACCTAGGTAGGTATATCTACTTGCTATGAGAATGATGTCGTGAAGCGTTCGGCAGCTGCTCCGGGTCACTGTCTGCATGCAAGGACCCCCGGTAATTGTCGACCCACTTTAAATATGGAGGACCCTTGGGAACTGCGTGTACACCACACGGGCTCCTCCAGATTTACTACGGGCAGAGTAAGTAGGTAGCATACCTTGGTGATACGCAACGACCTTTTACACAAAACAGCCCTGTCAAGCTTACTCGTCACCGCCAGCCGATGAGTTATTTCACGATAAAAGCGCCATGCCGCGTCTACTCGGTACGTCGAGGAAGCCTTCTCCAAGTCTACATGTTGTTGATCCCAAGCTAATGCTTCGTGTCCCCCCGATAGCCACCGTCTTGACGCTGCGCCGCGATCCGCGGCTGTTGAAGCTCCCGCCATACCTCTCTCTGCTGTGCATCTTGGTTGGTGTGGCTTGGCTATTTCTCCTCCCTCTGGACGACTATTCGCGACGTACTTACATATCCGAAAACGCTCTCTTGCCCGGTCAGGTTCATACCTATTTTGGCGGAAGTGATCAGAATGTCTTCCGCGCTTACAGACACGAGGTCGATGCATTGAAGGATAAAACCAACCTTGAGTGAGTGCCGACATCCCCTCCGGGCTATAACGGTCAAAATCTGACGTATGAGGAGAATAAACGGCGAGCTCGAGAATATCTTCAAGGGCCTTGGGTTCAAAGTCGGCCGCCAGAACTACACGTACTATTCTGCGGGGAGCACGTATGCCGGCGAGAATGCATACGCCATCCTTCAAGCCCCGCGTGGCGACGCAACTGAGGCCATCGTGTTGGTCTCGGCCTGGAAGAACGTCAAGGGCGAGTTGAATCGCAATGGTGTTGCTCTTACGCTGACATTGGCCCGTTACTTCAAACGCTGGTCGCTCTGGTCCAAGGACATCATAATCGTTATCCCCCCCGACAGTAGGGCAGCTATACAAGCCTGGGTGGATGCATACCATGATGCCCACGACCCATCTACTGTCGCAGCCCTACCCATCAAGTCGGGCCTCCTTCAGGGTGCCGTCGCCATTGACTATCCGCACGAAGGACGCTTTGAAGGCGTACATATTGTGTATGACGGCGTCAATGGGCAGCTACCTAACCTGGATCTGATCAACTCGGTTAACAACATCGCTAATGGACAGATGGTCATGCACTCTTTCATTCAGGGGAGACTTGGCCATTCCGACAAGTACAACGACCGTTTGAAGACGATGCTACGAGGTATGATGAAGCAGGGGTTAGGTCATGCAGTTGGACCTCACAGTAGCTTCATCCCTTACCACGTAGATGCCGTGACCTTGCAACCTGTCGGCAATGGCGGGCATGACGAGATGGGGCTTGGTCGCCTTATCGAAGGCACCTTCCGCAGCTTAAACAACCTGCTCGAGCATCTACACCAAAGTTTCTTCTTTTACCTCCTTATACACAAGGACCGGTTTGTCAGCATTGGAACTTATCTACCTAGTGCCATGCTAATCGCTGTCAACTTCACCATCATGGCTATCTTGATGTGGGTTAAGAGCGGCGCCGCAGGAACTTCTGGGTCTACGGAGTTGTCGGCTATCGAGAATACGGATACCATGGATGGGAAGAAAGAGGCTGTGGCAGTGAAGCCGCTGGTACCCGCTGTCGCCGAGCGAGAGCTATATCTTCCATTAGGAATCGTGATAGCATGCCACTTTCTTGGAGCCCTACCGCTATTCATTTTCAATCACACCCCGTCTCATGTGAGTGATCTTTGAATGCCCTTATTAACCCCCTTTTCCCCCATTGTTTAGATTCATCAATACCATTCTATGGCATCACCGTTATTATGCCATCCTATGCACTTGGATCATATTCACCCTCTTCAGCAAATACAAACTATACTAACATGTCAATAGCTGCTCGCTCCTTTTTTCGTTGTTTTCGGTGTCCTGAATATCTTCTTTCCCTCACTAATCTTGAAAATGGTGAACTCGACTTCCGCGCGCCCCCTCGCCCTTCAACAAATCTATCTCCTTAAATCATTCTCTCTCCTTCTTCTCGGCATGTTCCTCAGCTCCCTCGCGACACTGAATTTCAGCCTCGCCTTTCTAGTAGGCTTAATTTCAACTCCTCTCTCCTTCGCCAGCCCCTGGCCCGACAATCCAGCTATGCGCTTCAGCTACACAGGCCTGCTTCAAGTGGTGAGTCCCACAGCTGCTGTCCTTGCTGGGGCTGCCGCATACGCTTCTAGTTATGGAAGTGGGGAGACGGGCTTGCCTGACACATTAGCGCATATCCTATCGGAAGCTGCCTTTGGCTGGGACGTCTGGGGCTTGTATACCCCCCTTATTGTCTGGTGTGTTTGGTGGCCGGCGTGGCTCGTTGGGTCCATCGTAGTGCTGGGACAACCTAAAACGATGGCGAAGATGAAGAGCGCTTGATAAATGATTTCACGCATTTGTTTTAGATTCAAAGTGCTAAACCTAGGAGTGAAAGTTCCATATTTCGTTCGAAGGCTTAATGATGAATGAAATAGATAGTCCACGCTACTACAGGATGCTGCCTATATATGAGAGATAGCCGCTAGCACTTATGCCACTATCGTGGAGTCTTGCATCACTGTGGGTAGTAGCACATCGAAACGCCATACGCATTGAATGATTTAAAGCACGGTATTAGCAAGTTTATATGACAACGGCAGCCCTAAACTCCCGTTTCATTTTACTGTTTGTATTTTGAGGCCCACTTTCGCTACCGATGCGGCCACCGTCTATTAGTCGACTATCATACAGACTCAGGTAATTGATTCTCAGAACTCGAGTATCGTGCCTTTTGTATCGTCACTCGACTATATACCCAGTAATTTGGACGCCATTAGCACCAATAATTCGAGTTCTGTGAGTTTTGTGACTTTGCCGTCGCATTTCCGAGTTAAAACGAGACCAGGTGACGCGTACCTCAAGGTGCCCAGATATCTTGTCCCGTTGCCTCAATCCAATTGCCAAGTTTATTGACGTTCTCACCCCACTCACCGAGCCTTTGACTCATGCTAGCGATTTGGCTCATATCTAAAATGCGTGGCTGAACCCAGGTGAAATTGACGACCTCGTCGACCTGGTCAATAGTGCCGCGCACAAGGCCTAAACTCAGGGCTCTCATGACCAGGTGCTCGATCTGGTTGGGCCGCACCTTGGTATCGGCTGATATTGTGCTGAAGGTCATGGCGCGCTCATGGGGTGGTCGCCGGAATACGCTCTCAGTCAAGGCGGCAAGGTAGATCTTTTCCCGAATCTCATCCTCATGGTCCTGCAGCAGCCGATTTGACGAGATGTGCCCAGATAACATGTCGTAGGCTCCTAGATCTCCTCTGTTGAAGGCCAGCAGCAGATTGCGAAGCCACTCTAGTTCGCCAGTCAGGGCATCTAGGATAGGATGTAAGAGTAGTTCACCGAAGTTGTAGATGGAGTCTGATACCAGGGCAGCCATGCCCAGGTCGTAAGCGCGAGCCTTGCGCTCGTTGGGGGAGATGGTGGATAGGTCTATGCATGCTAAGTAGAGGAGAGCGTTGCGATAGTAGGAAGCGAAGTCGGCATTAGCCTTATAGTAGTCGGCGTTAACCTGGTAGAAAGCGGCGTGTACCTTGGTCTCTACCGAATCGAAGGAGTCGAGGATCTTTTCAGCCTTGTCCAGATCTCTCCGGGATGCCTCGCCATCGCGTAGTAGCAGCTCAACGCGGGCAGCAGCCACCGTGGCATAGACAAAGGCGTCTTGTGAGTTCTCGTTATCGACCTTTTTAGCGAGATCGGTAAGGAAAGTTAACCGCTCCTTGTCATCTAACACGGCATTAGCTCACGAGATGCAGATAGTGGCCAGCAGAGCGGGCACATTGTTGGGTCGGTGCGTACCTCGACACTGTGTGGCAGCTTTTAGACCTAGGTCGACAAGCTTCAGCTGGTTGATCTTATCCGCAAACTTCAATATAAAGACCTTGAAGAAGGCAAGGCGTTGCGGTTCGCTCTTCGGGTTGGCGAAGAATTCAATAAGGAGGTCGGTAAGCTGGTGCCATAGTTTCCGCTCCCAGAAATCCTCAAACTGGATGATGACGCCCTGAAGCTCCTCGGGAGCTTGATCCCGCTGGTCAGCAAGGAAGTCGGCGATTGTGTCGACGTTCATATTAGTGATTCTCAGGCCGGGGACAGATGTGTTAGGTATCGGCGGAATATTGCACTGAATCGATAAGTAGCACAGAACGAGTGCGTCGTTCTCGTTGGTCTGAGACGGTACGGGAAGGGCGTCTATCGTGAGTAGTGATTCGGGGATTTGAGGGGGTTCTCTGAAAGGGAGCTCCGGCAGAGGAGCAAGGATGACGATGATGTTAGCGTTGGTGATGGCCGTCCCAGCTAGGCCTACTGTACACGCGCGGCTGGTGTGCAGCCTGTCTGGGGGACCATGTACCTATCTACCTCTGTACAGGTACCTAGGTACTAAGATACCTTCTCGCTGGCACGTGGCAAACGTCTGGCAGCGGATGCGGTGACAGCTGAGCACTCATCACAGCCAATGACATGCAAGGCGCTGCGTAGCTTGTCAGCCATACCTCAGCATCCTTCAATTGGAGGAGAGCTTCAACCCACCCGACCGAGAGCAGCATCGTCACGTCCACCTGGGTGAAGTTTACTCTATCTCGCCATTGGAGAGGCACCCGTCGTTCTTGTTCCTAGTACACAAGAATGGCCTCCTTTCCGGCCGCTGTGCGGTCTAGCCGAAAACTGGCGCTCAGCCTTAACAACCGGGCCCGTCACATTTCCGACCTCACAATCTCTCGCACCGGGAAGCCTATCATGCGTGTCCAGGGCGGCCGGTCAGTTTCCTATTCTTCGCACCCACCCATATGGCCTTGTGCCAATGCTCTCGGTACTGACACTTTGGGCCTTGCAGATCAGCTCTCGGAGGTATGCACCAATCTACACGACCCTGCGCCGGTTTTAATGACGAAACTGACCATGACATCTCCTCCCAGGCCATGTTGCAACCGTATTTGGCGCAACGGGGCAACTCGGGCGATACATTGTGAACCGATTAGGTACTACTGGATATTCTTGCTATATAAGTCGCCCACGCGGCTAGCTGTGACTCTGGGCTGATCATTCGATTCACAGCCCGCCAGGGATGCCAGGTTATCGTTCCCTATCGTGAGGAGATGGCCAAGCGCCATCTCAAGGTTACTGGTGATCTTGGCCGTGTCGTATTTATCGAATACGATCTACACAACACCGAATCTATCGAGGCCAGCGTGAGGCATTCCGATGTCGTTTACAATCTCATCGGCCGTAACTATCCTACCAAGAACTTCAGCCTTGAGGATGTCCATGTTGAGGGAACTGAGAGAATCGCCGAGGCTGTCGCGAAGTACGATGTCGACCGCTACATCCATGTCTCTTCTTACAACGCCGATCCTAACTCTCCGGCGAGCTTCTTTGCAACCAAGGGAAGGGGAGAGCAGGTCGCCAGGAGTATCTTCCCGGAGACTACGATCGTGCGACCTGCGCCCTTATTCGGCTTCGAGGACAACCTCTTGATTCGGTTGGCCGGTGTCACCAACCTTTTCACATCAAATCACATGCAGGAGAGATATTGGCCTGTCCACGTAGGTCTTGTCAATGGAGAACGGATGGTCTCCAACAAGCTAACCCATTATGCGATTAGTCGATCGATGTTGGCCATGCCCTTGAGCTCATGATGTACGACGACAACACAGCTAGTCAGACTTTTGAGCTTTACGGTCCGAAGAACTACTCTACAGAAGAGATCGCTGAGATGGTAGACCGTGAGATCTTCAAGAAGCGGAGACATATCAACGTTCCCAGGTCGATCCTAGAGCCTGCTGCTGGTCTACTCAACCGTCTGCTATGGTGGCCGATACTTTCTGCCGAGGATGTACAGAAAGAATTCATCGATCAGAAGATCGATGAGACAGCCAAGACCTTCGCGGATCTCGGTATCACGCCTGGTGATATTAGCAACTACACTTATCACTACTTGGTAAGTTTTCATTTCTCGCATTTCGGACGCCCAAGTTATCAAAGTGTGGGAGCAACTAACAAGTCGATAGCAAGGATACCGCAGCGCGGCATTCTACGACCTGCCGCCAGCGACAGAGAAGGAGAAGAGGGAAGACCGGAAGTACATTCACGTCACAGACGGAGCATAGAGGAGCAGATCTCAAGTGGTTTTTTAAGTTCGCCGGAGACCTAGATGTAACAAATGTACATATAAACTCTAGACAAATAGTTTCCTGACTTGAAGATTCCGAATTTTATTTGTTCAAATTCTAATTTTCTTTTTCCTTTCTCCATTTTACCCGGAGTACAGCAATGAACTCTAAAGTGTTGCTGAAGTCTTAAATAAGCCTCTTCCTAGAGATGACCGAGGCTTCGACTAAGTCTCATTCAAATCGGACAAAGGCGGACCTACCACTACCCCCATCAACCAATCAATCGCTAATCACCCCATAGTCATAATACCCAAGTACGTTAAGGCTGCCCACTTGAGTCGCCTACACACTGTTTTTATATTACAGAATGACTGGTGACACGGAAGAGTCCTTGTAAGTTACCAACGGCCAGCAATTTCCACAAATGATCGAGCTGTAAATTTCACTTGCATTACTCTTTGTGTATTTTGGTCATTGATTAATTCTCATTCTCGGACCTGGGCCTTTCGATTCTTCCTATCCTTCCAGTTGGTGCGCTCTGATCAACTCACCCGTAAATCTATATTAGGACGCTCTCACCGGATGCGCTGGCAGCGCTCACCCAATTCTATGCCGAGCGCGATGCGCAAACGGAGAAATTCGAGAAACTTAGGGCGCGGGCTGAAGCTGATGAGGGTGCGCGGGGCCAGGTGGTGAACGAACCTGAGCCGGCCGCGGGTGAGCTCTCTATCCATACATTTACCGAAGACTGGAACGAGTCACAGTTCTGGGTGAGTGATCCCGTGTTTTGTGTTATTACACCGTATCTTAGCCTCTGGTCTTCAAGTTGCATCTGAGCTAACCATGTCCTTTGTCTATTATTTCTCTATAGTACTCGGATGAGACGGCGAACCTACTCGGCCACCAACTCCTCATAGGCACGAGTGATGATTCGGTCGTCGCCGTGGTTTCTACGCCAAGCGTATTCGTTGCGCTGCGGAAGATCACGGTATGCCCTTCTACTAGACATTGCATCGTGTATCCCCCATGCAGGCGCAATTAGCTGACATGTTTCATTCACTCAGACCGCGGCTGGGTACACGGGTCCGAAGCCAAAGATGTTCTGTACGTTACGCCTGGGGTCATCTTCTCTCTACTTATTCTAGATACTCGTGGAAGGCATGATTGCCCGTTATAGCCACAAGCATGTCTTAGGAGTGCACATGGCTGCCGAAATCTGCTCCCGTTTTAACTAGAAGAGTATCTATTGACGCCAGCGAACTGTAGTACTCGAGCACGACTATCGGTTTGCTGTCTTCCCTGAGTTCGTCTTCTACGATTTCGCGGAACCATTCAAGCTACCCAGTACGTGGTGTCCACCGCCGCCAGTCCAATGATTTTTCCTTGCGTATCGTTATCATTCTTGACGCTCTGTTAGTGTCATTCGTTCACTCATTCCCTCTTATAATCCTGGTCCCCTAGAAACTCAGAAGCATAATCATGAGGAAAGGGGTTACGTGGAGTCTCTCTTCAAGTTCCCCCGCCTCATCAAGATTCAGAGCTATCATCATTCAGACTCCTGATAAAAATGAATACAGAGATATTTACAGATTGAAGCTGAAGCTGACACTGTAAATACACAGCACATCTTAAGGGTGCTGTAGACAGGATGATATGCGACCCTCCTTTCTTGAGTGAGGACTGCCAGACGAAAAGTAAGTGGTATAGGTTTGTCCCTGAAAAGGGTTGTAGGAACATCCCTGCCTCACCGATCATTCCTCTTCCTCCTTCAGCCACCCTAATCACTCGTATTAACGAGAACAATAGTGGCCATGACTCTGCGCTGGCTAGCACGGACTAAAACCGGCGCCGTATCTACAGCTGAAACTAAGACCTTCCCGCGCGTCCTTATCTGCACAGGCGAGCGGATGGAGAAGCTCGTGAACCGGTTATACAAGCCCTTAAACGTGGCCACGACGACATACGAGCCTGTGCACAGCGGGCTGAAAAATGAATTCCGTTGTTATGCAAACTTTGAGTGTGACGCGTGGAGGTGGCAAAAAGAGGCATGAAGGCAGCTAGCTATCTAGAGGATGGCGAATACAAATAACAAGCTACGGTTACATAACAACTAGCCTGGGAGGCGTGAAGGTTAGGTGTACGGAATTTGGGCATGTTCTAGATATGGAATGATAGGTTGCTTTTCTACGTTACCAACAAGGTGCACGATGAAAGCCCATACAATCCAATTTGCCCGCCTGGAATGCCCTATTGAGCATTCAATTTGATACTCTAATTCTGGTCTTGTCTATGAATTACGAGGGCACTGCTGGACTCTTTATGTTAAGACGACAACCACTTAATTAAGTAGGTTCCCAAGTAGGTTGGTAGATAATATAGCTACTATGAAGGTAAGCATGCGGAGAGCATAAAGGTACAGCTTGAAAAGCAACCCCAACGCCGATACAGGAGGTAGTCACAAGATCGCTTTGTTTTGACCAATGCCCCTCTATTTCCGCCAGATACATGCGACCGTCGATTCCACCGATACCAGACCCCGTGCAAATGCATCGCAAATAGATCTTGCTGGTTGTTTAATTCTCTATTCAGCCTCGCTTACTCTGCTAGAATCATTACGTTGTTCATGTGAGGGATCGGATTATATAGAATAGAAGGTAGGCTTGACTACCTAGCACATCCGACTTTTTAGCCAATTCGACCCTGTGGTCATTGAAGGAGAACCACTAAATACAGTTATTAGTATCCATGTGTGCGGTGCTAACATATGTTTAACTAGGTTGGCCGCTTACCTGGTCTCCGACTCTACAGTAAGATACGTAGTGTCCTGCATCATTCTGTTCAGCAACGTCTAGTTTCATGTGCAGTTGAGGATGACCTACCGGTGTCAATCTCGCCCACATGCTCTACAACGCTCAAGAGGTCATAAACGCACGAACGATTCAGCTCTTGACTCTCTCTCCCAGCGTCGCTCTGGCCTTTTGTTGTATAGGGCAGCATATTCAATTGCAACGGAAACTGCACCTTGGTGCGAATCTTGGATGCAGCTCGATCACGACCGCCTTGCTTAAATTCAAATCTCTACAATGTCGGAACGCCGTAAGTCACGGGATTCCAATGAAGGTGAGCAATGGGATGTAGAAGGCACACTTACTTTGAGCTGTATCGAAAGAACATTAGGTAGCAGCTTAATGCTATGATCTCTCCGAGCCTGTTGCGACGAGTTGCAATTTCGGCAACGATATTCACACTTGTCAGACTTTATGTATTCTTCATCCAAACAGTCTTGCAGTGTTAGCGAAGGATCCCCCTTGGGCTCCTTCTTGCCCTTTTTCCTCGCCAAGTTCTCGAGGCCTAGGCTTAGGTCAAGGAAAGACTCGGTTGCATTGGTAACGCCGCCACAATTTTGGCAGGTCGTCTGGTTTTGGAGTTTGCCGTAGAAGGTTTGGTGAATAATACAGTTGCAGCTATGCTCACTCCCAGTTTCTGGTTTCTTGCCATCTCCATTCCTTTCGTGCAGCTCTTCGGCGAGGAACTGGAAGAACTCATGCGCATCCTGCTCTTTGGTAGTAACGAGATTCTCGAATGCTTTCTTCTCGGATATCCAGAATCCGGACAAGATGTTAGCGGCAGTGTAGCCATTTGTGTTTTCTAGGGCATAAAAGTCTTGAAACATATCATCCATAGCGCAACTTAGACAGTGGGATACCTGGCAGTCGCCACTCTGATGGCCATCTGCAAGATAGAAATTTCGGAGAAGAGGATTGTGCAAGAAGCTTTGAAGTACAACGTTCTGGTAGCATGTAGCACCAGCATTGTATATTCCGCGGAGGCCATCCGCACGGCAGGATGCCGCTGTCGTATGCAAAGAAATATATCTCTGCTCCTCTTTCACAGCGTCGGAGAACATATCCTCATGTTTCCTCTTGCGGTCTTGGGCACAAGTTAGTCTAATTTCGCGCTCTCGACAGTTCGGCTCGGTATTTTAGCAGTGTGGCAGGTTAATGGAGGGAAGAGGATGTGAACAGCAAACGTACTAGAGGAGAATGATCCTGTGCCCATCTTTCTAACCCTGAGGTCTTCCAACGTGGGGTCCCACACGAAATCTTCACAGAATTGGCAGAAAAGTGAGCCGGTCCTTGAATCAACATCTGTGGTGGATACCCTATCAGTACAACACAGTAGTATCAACATCTGCGGGAAGCTTAACACTCACAGAAACGGTGGCTCTTCTTGTTGCCATGTTTGACACGTTCCTCCTCGGGCAATATAGCAGAACATTGTAAACAGAGATAGTTGGAGGTCAAAGATGTGGTAACCTGGCCATCGGTGGCCTTGGAAGTCTGGGCAATGAGTGGATCTTTATCAAATATGACCCTCAACAGCATCTTAAAATAGTTTATAGAGCTATTGGTGACCTCTTGACTATTGGAGAGAAGTAGCTGCACGTGCTCTGATGGGCGTTAGCAGAAGAGTTCACAACTGTTAACAAGTTTGAGCGTAGAACTGACCACAGCCGAACAAGGGAGTGCCCGGTACTGGGGAATTAACCTTGGCATCCTTGGGCGAGGCAGGTGTGGTAGGCCGGGCAGCCATTGTGGTGATGACGGCGTGCTTATAAAGTGTATCTCTCTTGGCGGAGAGACGCGCGGGAGAGACGGTAGATGAACGGACGGTAGCCGAGTTCTCGGTGTTTGTTCCAACTGTTTCTTGTCTTAAATCGCCCAAGCCCGAACTCAGGCGCAACAGCGGCACAAAATACTTGGTTATAGTGAAGGGACGGACGAGCGAGCAGGCGGATGGACGGATAGACGGCGGTAAGGGCGATACGAGACTTGAACTCTAAGCTCTAGGTGTGTCGACAGCTGGCCGAGAAATGACCAGAGGGTTGCAGCGTTTGAGTGTACCTCGGAGCCGGCGTTGGTCGACGTCGTGTGTGGCGGTATAAATGGAAGCAATGCGCAAGCGTCGAAGCGGTGTAAGTCGGTAGGTGGGTAGGTAAACGCGGTCGTAGCTAGCTAGGTGTGGCCTAATTGAGAGGCGATTGGAATCCATCGGTCAGCATTTATGAGTAGAGCCAAGCATAACTACAAGAAGGGTCCTAACCAAGGTCTAACCAAGTTCCACGGGACAGGTTTCGGATGAAGACAGCGATGCCTTGAATTAATTGGAGGTGAGAGCCACGACGGGCGAACTATCGTCATCTACACGTTGGGGGCTAAGGACCGATGGTGGAGGACGGGTGTATGTATACCTATATTATGAGGTATGTATGTCTGTATGTATGTACATGCCACCCGCCGCCGCATGTAGGCACTCAAAGTGTGCGAGTAAGTCGGTAGGCAAAAGGCGTGTCTACGTGTAGCATCACCAAGCTCAGATTCGAATAAAAGTTGGGATTTATTAATGTATGTTACATAGCTGCTAAGGATAGAAAGTTCAAGTTGCGTCCCCAACGCCAACGTCAGCAGGTACGCTCAGGATGCTGGAATTCCTTATCGACGCCTGGGTCTGGACTCTTATCAAACCGCGCTAGTGAATACCTACCTAGGTACCTAGGTACCTAGGTTGAAAGGGTCCGGTACACGCCTAGGTACATCATCATACATCAATGTAATGGCTCTGGCGCGTCAACCTGCCATCAGTTGCTCGCTACCTAGGTAGGTAGGTAATACGGTAGATTCTGGTAGAGCTAGTAAGACGCAGATGGGGGTGCAGAAGCTACGAGGCATGGGGACGAGGGAACGAAGAAACGAAGACGGGAGACAATCATCTCCATTCCTTACGACATTCGCTAGTATAAGGTTCTCATGTACCAAAATACCCTCTCCTTTGGAGTCTCTTGAGCAGCCCTATTTATGTACTTAGTATGTATGAGAGAGTGATTGCATGAGCGTACCGTATCATATATGCTATTACGAGCCTCCCCTACACGTACCTCCGTTACATTATTGCCAATCTACTGCGTATCCGGGGAGGGATTGATATAGGTACTTATGGAAGTAGAGTCGCTCAGCACACGACGCTGTAACCCCAGGTCCATGATACTACTATCCCACCTACCACGATATTACTCCCGCCATTCCTCCCGCCATTGTAGTAACAACATCTCAAGTACCAAGAAAATGGCCACTCAACTTGTGCATCTGCCCGAGGTCGAACGCCTCAGTCCCGCTTGCATCCGCATCCTTGGTGGCAATCCCAGCAAGTTCCAATTACAAGGTACCAACACCTATCTTGTCGGCACTGGTCCGAGGCGCTTGCTCATTGACACTGGCGAGGGAAAGCCCTCGTGGCAAGCTGCTTTGAAGCGTGTCCTGGATGAAGAGAAGGCCACCGTACAGGCCGCTCTCCTAACTCATTGGCATCCTGACCACGTCCAGGGTGTGCCTCAGCTCGAGCAGCTCGTGTCAGATACTGCCGTGTACAAGTGCGCGCCTGCTCCGGGGCAACTAAACATCGTAGACGGCCAGGTTTTTGAGGTCCAAGGCGCTACCCTAACCGCCGTGCACACTCCGGGTCACACTACGGACCACATGGCCTTCGTGTTCCGAGAGGAAGACGCCCTTTTCACCGGCGACAATGTCCTGGGCCACGGTACTGCCGTCTTTGAGGACCTCGGCATCTACCTCCACAGCCTTACCAAAATGGAGAGGCTCGTCTCCGGCCGTGCTTACCCCGGCCACGGTCCGGTGCTCTCTCAGGCTCGAGCCAAGATCGCCGAGTACATCTCACATAGACATCAAAGAGAACTACAGGTTATCGAAACGCTCGGCTCGGCTAAAGACTCGTCATCGTTGACCACCGGTGCGTGGACTCCCATGGAGCTTGTCAAGGTCATATATCGCGACGTTCCCGAAGAGCTCCATATACCGGCATCGTACGGCGTGATCCAAATACTCAAAAAACTTCTTGCTGAAGACAAGGTTGTTCTTGAGGATGGAGACAGATGGCGCCTCAAGGAGAGACCAACTCTGTAGGCTATTAGGCTGTTCCTTACAGACAGCATTGCCAAGTTGCTGACCTTGCGTATGGCGTTAGACCAAAATGACCCGATATGATCATTCCTAAACTTGTGAAGCCTTTCAACTGTAGGACGCGAGCTCAGATCTTCATAGCGTGTGTGAAAGGGAAACGAGGTATCGGTTATTTCACACCCACCTCGGGACCTTGACTCTGGCTTGGAGGTGATGGAGATGATAGTATTGACGTTGACAACCCTTTCTTTACGAAGCGAGGACTATGTTTCCATTCTGTTCGCTGAATCGCGGCTTTGTCTTTTCTTACCGTCTCTCTACTCGGTATCATTGAAGCCCACAGCTTACAAGCTGCAAGCTGCAACGAATAGAAGAGTATTGGGCTTTGTATACTTGTGAAGTTTCAGGATTCCTACCCTGGTCGATCTACGAAATCTTGAGCTAGGGTATAATTAAGATGCTCGCGCTCTTTTCGCATGAGGCCACCTTAGATCGCACGAGATCACACGGTTCGTTTTTTTATGGTACTAATCATAACGGATCGGTCAGGCAACTGTCATTCACGACCACCCCTCGTTGTTTTAGCTAGGTGGAAGAAATGCGGAATGCGCAGTTTGGTCAGTGGCCTAGGACGATAATACTGAATCTAATGTTTTCCTTTTCCCTAGATTGAACCATTAGGTATCTATGGACGCGCAAGCATTGTTTAAAAACCAACAATATCGATCTACTTTTTATTCCAGAGGCGTGGCGTAACAAAAATCTACCCAGAAGTTGGCAACGGTGCTTGCCAAGTAATCCTTAGCAATGTTGACTTGGTCAATGTATCCTAGGCGCCTATGGCTGTAGAGAGAGCCTTCAACTTCAGGCACTCGTTATGTCAGGCATGATGACCATTTGAAGGTAATTGTGCTTTGTGGTAGTTATATACACTACCCTACATATACCGTAGACACGATGTGGTTCCCATTCAACCCTGCTGTGACTAAATACCTAGGTTAAGGCTACATTACATACATGTACGCGGCTCCGGAGCCTCGTGGCTTTCTATTCTAAGCACCTGTCGAGCAATCAATTTGTAAGCTACATCACGATGTTAGTACCTTGCACAATCATGGCATGGACCGAAGGTCCCGTAATGTACTTAAGTATGCGTACAACGGATTAGGGTAGGTATCACTAGTGTAGATGCTAGTACCTACAATGCACGCACAAAACATATCAGCATGCTGTGTACTTACTAAGGAAATATGCTTACACTACCTACGCTATAAATGGAACTGTTGGATCCTGGCGGATGGAAAGTGACTTTAGAAAATGCGCAATGTTAATTGTTGTCTTCGTGAGATGTACATACCTAGTATTTGTTGGGAGGATCCCTCTTGAGGCACGGGACCGGCATGTGGCGTTTCTGGGCGGGCACTGAGTAAGTCAGAGGCAATGTGTGATGACTGAGCCCCGTCGCCCCCGTTCCTACTACTGGTTTCCATTCTTACCCTGTTGTGCTCTGCCCTGGTAACCCGGGCCATCGGCAATGGGATCCTTGCTGGCTGATCGTGGTTCGGGATGTTACAAGACTCCGACCAGCGGTCTGCAGCGGGGCTGAGCGGGTCTCTTCGAATCCCGGTGGTTCATCCAGGCGTTGAACACCGATTTTGTCCTTGCCAGGCGGTTGCACATACCAAGGAATCCAAGCTCCCATGTTTCGACTGGCCAAGGTAACCAAGCCCAGAAGCCTCCTGATTCTCTTGTGTTAATTATGTACGCCTTGGTAGTGACGATCTTTGTACTTGCTTCAGATGTCTTTTTGAGCCTACACTACCTATTAGGCCTTGTTTTATCTTCGCGTGCCTGTTCGCTCGGTACATCTCAGTGTGGAACGACACTAGACGTGATTGCTCAGTAAGGCTTCAGGGTCGGATCATTTACCTGGCTTGTAGCCTGTTGTACATACAGTAGGTATGGTAGTTAGTATGATACAATCCGCCAGGAAATTCTTTATTCATGGACTCGGGGTGGGCTTCCTACCCACGTTCGGTGTAGTGTACCTAGTGTGCCCGGAGGTCATTCCGAGAAAACTTGTGCAAAATGGTCTCCAACTATCATGTTAATCATTGAAAGCCAGCCCTACCTACTACTGTACAGGTGGTGACTTATTCATTTCGAGAATCCCCTTCCACCAAGGGCAGCTCATGAATTCCTCAACTTGCGGACAGTACTGCACGAAAGGCAGATAATATCTTGTGCAGATATCTAAGTAAGTACCTATGTTACCTCCTGCGCCTTATTGCCATGTACTTATATGCATGCCAGCACACTCATCCGGCAGTCCATTGGTAGTGTCATGCTAGTGTAGGTATGTCATCTGGCACAACCCTATATCAAGACTACCTTACCTACTTTACAAAGTGTATTGTACACTAGATTGAGATTAGCTCCATTGCAACTACTGTAGCCTTTTTTTTTTTTTTTTTTTTTTTTTTTTTCATATGATAAACTATTGGGGGAAACGTTTACAAAGGTAGATAGGTACCTAGTCATTAAGCTTGAATCTACGTGGGTTTTGAGCGACTGTTGTAAGTATTCCATGTTGAGCGCCTTGTATCTTGTGATCAGCCCAAGGGGTAGACGGTAGGTACACAGTACCTAGTATGTGTGTCACTAACTGAGATTAATGGTTAACCTGACAACATCACCTAACCCATGAAAATTACGAACCTAGTTCCTTGCAGTATTGCGCAATCGTGAGTTTTGCAAGTAAGTACTACCTACATACAGTACCTAGTTAGTGACAGGCAAGACGTGAACTACTAACTATTTAATATAAGTAAGTAAAACATCTAATCTGAAGAACCAGCAGATTAACTCTGCATACTATATATATATATATATATATTCATTCAGCTTTGTTAATACCCCGACTACTGTATGGTACTTTTAAACAAGAAGCTACCTACCTCGGTAATAGTCACCTCTTCCCTCAAACAATCTGGTACACAGACATAATCGGCAATACACATCAGTAGCTCCGAACGCTCTCTACGGAGATATGCTCATGATACCTAGCTTCTAATGAGAGAGCTATTGTTCACGGATAATTTTTCTATTAGGCTCGGGTCGGATTACCTGGTATGCATCTGCCATCTCGATCGCTCGCGTGATTCGTGTACCAGCCTGTATAAATGAACCGATGCATGGTACACTATCTAAGTGTATATGCCTATCTCGCTTTCGGCTCTTTAGGTTTAAACTCCGGTTCTGTCCGGTCCTCCGTTTACGAAGTACACTACTTTTCTTTTTTTCCCTTTTTTTTCTCACCATTCTAACGGTATGATGCCGCCGGCCGCGATGACAATCCGGAATAGTTTAGGAACTAAGCACTCAGGTCCCCACCTGCATGTTCACCTTGTAGTGAGTCTGAACAAAGGCCTTATTACACTACAGGGTACCTCGCTATCGCCTAAGCGAGAGCCGACCACAAAGTGCCATGGCGGGGATGTTAGTGCCCAGCCTGGGACATGTCACTGCATGATGCAGTGATTTAAGGTAAGGACCTACGTATACAGCAACTGGTATACTACTGTACCTACCAGATACTACACTACCTACGTAAGTAGGTAGGTAGATATTGATCCGGCACAAGCAGCCGTGAGTCATGACGATCATCATTGACGGATGCGGCCGCCAGGCGCTTAATTAGTAGCTATAGGCCCTAGTGCAGCAGGTGGGTACCTATCTGACTAGGTAGGTACATATTTGACTTGCATTCCACCCGTCACACAACCTGGATCTGTACACGACCTGCCTGTCCAGCGTCGCTACATGCATACCTACATACCTACCTACATACTTCTGTATTCTCTGTTATCTATCTCTTATGTAGTACCTAGGGCAGCATCAGTGCAAGATCATTTACTACCTATACCTACATGCCTAAGGTACCTAGTCTTATGCATGTGTGGGTCGGCGCTGGGCACTGGATGTACATCTAGAACCGGTAGATAGGTACCTACATATGTATGTATAGGTATGTAGGGTAGTGTGATGTGTGTGGTTCGATGCTGTCATCCATGCCTGTGCGCTTGACAAGTCGTCGGTAAGTGTGCGGCGGTCAGCAGTCTGGTGACGACCCCATCTTGCTTCTTTCATATTCTGTCTAAATCTGACGACCATGGCAAGCCCGGAAGCTTCGGACCATGTCCTTGGCCCCGAGGGCCTACCGTACCTACCTACCTGACTACCTATCTACACACACACACACACACACACACACACACACACACTACTACTACTAAGCAGGAGGAGGCAGATACAGCTCGGCCGACCTACACAGCAGCACTACCCGGGCCAGTCAGGTGCAGGGTAGGTAGGTAGGTAAGCAAGCTGCCAGACAGCCAACACCATCGCCGAGTCCCAAGCAACAGCCCGGATTTGGTGAGAGCTTCCTGGTCGCCCTCTTGGTCGCCCTCTTGGTAACCCTTGGGAGCTCTTGGTGGCTCCCCTCAGACACCCTTGGCACACGCTAGGCTGTGGGAGCCTCGCCTACGCGACCCAGCAGGTCCCAGGAACCTCCGACGATGCCGGCATGCATCGCCAGCATAGCGAAATGTTACTGTATCATGCCAACTTGTAAAACAAAGCCTCCAGCTACCATGTATACCCTATATAGGTGGAGGCCCGCCCTTGCCTTCTCTCCATCGCCATGCTGTTCCCTTCCCACCTAATCTACCACCTCATTAATTAGGTACTACTACCCACCACCGTACCTGGGTGGTCCACCTGACATTAATCTATCTGCATTACTTGCTTCCTTCGATTTGAACTGTTCCTAGTATTATTAATTCACAACCTGAATAGACACCCGCTTACGGACCGGCGTCTTGCCCGCGATCATCTCGCATCGTGAACGAGCATACCACTCGGCATCGTGGCCGCAGTTAGGAACTGGTTCATCATCTTGAGCCCTGTCTCTCGTGTAGATAGCTAGTTCTCCAAGACACTGGACAGCATAGACCTTATCCGTTTCGTGGGGTATTTCGAAATCCAGCAGGAATGTGCTAAACCCTGCGAGTCTGTTCGTTTGCAGCCATTGTCTCAGTCATTGTCATTGGACTTGATCGTCCCCGAAGGCTGCGAAAAGGCCGTGTTGTGCACCCAGTGATAGTCAAACACCTTTGGAGTAGGGGCACCATGCGGTCGATCACCATACAAGTTTTGAGGTTCTTAGCTTTGCTAGCTATTACGGGCGCTCTTCCCACGGTTTTTGCACACGGCGGCGACGAAGATGCGATGAACATGGACGGTCACGACGGAACAGGCGGCGAAGATCCCAAGCCTGAACCCGATTCATATCCTCCCACGTATTTTGCGCACCCTGAACATGTTTCTGCCATCTATGCGCACATTGGAATCATGGTCATTGGGTGGGTTTTTGTGCTCCCAACAGGTATGCGCCTCGTCCCATTCTTGAACGACGAGGGATTGTTAGTAACAAGAAACCAACAGCTGTTATGCTTTCTATCGCGCGATCTCGATATACCCTTGCCGCTCAGTTCGTATTCCTCCTCACGAATGCGATCGGAGTCTTGATTAGTATCATTTATAATGCCAACACACCAGACTTGTATCCAAACAATGCACACCATAAGCTCGGTTGGCTCGTCACTTGGGTTGTGGGCGCTCAGGTTCTTGTTGGTCTTGTAGGACGAGTTGCTGGTATGATGAGCAAGACATCCCGCCTGGGACGCGGGAAAGAGGAGGAACAATCATTTATACCTGTATCAACAGAAGCTATGGCTGAACACCATCGTCTAAACCAGAGCATTTTTCCCTCGTCGCACCGACATTCTGATGACAGTGGTCAGGGAACGGAACGAAACACGGAATCACTTCGAAGTGCGTCGCTGTCGACAATGGTTGGTCATGAATCGCCGATTGAGCTTGGCGACCGACACAGGCATTACGAGGAAGAAGAAGACGATCTTATATACAGATCCGCCGAGCTTCACTCTTCGAATGCTTCGCAGTCGTTCATTACTAAGATTGCTGGCAGAATCTCCGGTAAGGCCTGGAAAGTCATCATGTTTGGTTACAACTTTGTAGACCGCACAATTCTTATCCTAGGCTATATCACTCTATGCACCGGGCTTATTACATATGCGCGCTTCTTTGTAGGTTGGGATACTAGGAAGTCTCCTTGCCAGATTTACTGACTTCGATCGCAGGAGGGTCACGAAATCTTCAGCGGATTGGCGCATTGGATCAAGGGCGGTATCTTCTTCTGGTATGGCATTTTAACGTTAGGCCGATGGACTGGCAGCTTTGGAGAGCTCGGTTGGGTGAGTCGAAGTTTGCTTTGAATCCATGTCAGCCGCAACATACTAACCAAAGGACCCAGGCTTGGAATGTTCGCCCTAAACAGAGTTCGCAAAAGTGGCGGCCGAGTGCCGAGTTCGTTGAGGGCGCGCTCATTTTCACCTACGGCGCAACAAACATTTTTCTAGAGCACCTAGGTAGCAGCGATTCCAATTTCAGCCCTCAAGATCTCGAGCATGTCTCGATTACCGTTCTCTTCATTGGAGGCGGTTTGGTATGTTCGCACTTAAATAGCTCTCATGCTGTAACGAGTACTGACAGGGTGCATAGCTAGCCATGCTGATCGAGTCGACTCGTATTCGCGACCTACTCAACACAACAACAACAGAAGCATTAATCTCGCACCCTAGTCATGCCTACAGCGACGAAGAGCGTGCCGCTCTCGATCCTCCGCGACAATACGAGTTCTCCATTAATCCCATTCCTGCTCTTGTCATCCTCTTACTAGGCATCATGATGAGCTCTCATACACAACAATCCATGATCTCAAGCATGGTTCACAAGCAGTGGGGTAACTTGTTGACGGGCGCTTCTTTCGCGCGAGGTTTTACATATGTGCTTCTCTACTTGAAGCCGCCGCGTTCCGTGCTTCCATCCCGACCACCGACGGAGCTGCTAACGGCCTTCGGGCTGATCTCGGGTGGCACCATCTTCATGGCAAGCGTAAGTCCGGAGCCGCCCTCAGAATCTGACCGGATCACAGGAAAAGCTAATCCAGTTCAACAGAGCGGTGATACAGTCGCGGGTATGGTTCACTATGACCTTGATGCCATGTTCTTCTACACTGTGACCATGGGATTGGTTGGCGTTCTTATGGCGTGGATTGTCCTCCTGCTCGCTTTCAAGGGGTGGGCTGTTCGCCGAGAATCTAGTCGCACCGAGAACTGGAACCTCCGATCAAGAAAATGAAGATGCAGAGAAAGCAACAGGTATGGTCAGATTCAAAACGATTTACGAGCTTACATGATACCGTCCACCCCATGTATACACGGGCTTGCGACATTTGCATAAAGTTGAGCAGTTCAGCATACGAGATTTGCTCTATTCTCCAGCGGTGTTGGATGACGGTATTGTCATTAGAACGGTCCTGCTACATATACCCTTTGGTTCGGTTTTTTTTTTTTTTTCCCTCCACTCTTTTCTCTTGGGGCTGATACCAAATATTCAATGTGGTTATTATCAAAGTTGGGGTTGTTATATTTATATGGAAATGATACCCTTTTGGATATGGCTTGCTGGGTGGATGCAGGGCGGTGCCTAGGATGTGCATCTTAAGGTTCTTGGGGACGGCCAGTGGTAATGCGAGACGAATTACGGGAGATGCGAGAATGAAAGGGATAGGGTGAGGGCAGCTTCAGTATATATACCTCCATATGATATGGTAGTATGGATATACCTTACATCCTTATATTTATAACCCTTGCAAGATAGTGTAGTGTGATTTTAAGCATGAGTGGAAAAGTGTAGTTCATGGCTGTGTAAGCGAAGTAGAGAACATGGGACTTCCTCTCTATGTAGGACAATAACAGGTGGCAATGAAGGTAACTACGGTATGATATTTGCTTAAAAGGAGTATAGAAAGATGAGAAAATCGGGGGTAGTTCTACCATGGTTGCTAAGTACATAAGTACATTGAATTTCGATGGAAAGGAGAAATTGAATTAATAGTACGGGAATGTAAAATAAAATAAATAGAAAAATACAAATGACTCTTCCTAGAATGTTTAAGAAATCGAATAGCTGTTATGAGCAGCGCCAAAAGTAAACGACATGTGCAGGATTTGAACCTACGCGACCGAAGTCATGAGATGGCTTAATTCGCAATTGAATTCAAGTCTCACCCATTAACCACTCTGGCAACATGCCTTGATTGTTGCTTTGAGCCCGTATTTGATACCAAGAACTTAGCAAAGCGGGGCCGTTACAGATTTTTTGATTATCGGTTTAGTCTAGAGCTACATGCCACTATATTTCTGAATAGCATGTGTCATCGCCTATGATGGTCACGACCTCTGGCAGATTCTGGTATTCAATTCCTCTGGGCTATGTAGCCTAAGAGCTAGACAACTTTATCGTAAGAACCCGGCTCACTACGATAGAAGATGCGTGCACGTTTTCATTTGTATCCTAAACCCACCTAAACTGAATGGAGCGTGGCATGCTATGTATATACGAACTAATACGGGGTAGACAAGCAACAAGTGGGAAAGTAATCTCCGCCTAGCCCGTCCATTCAACATCGATCATCTCAGACGTCCTTGCGTGTCCAGTAGCAAGAGAAGAGCCTGCGTACTACTCTAGTCAATCGCTAGTCACGAAAAAAATGTACGGAGGGTGTGAATACATACAAGCATAGCGTCTGAAAACAGATGTATTCGCCTTGTTATGGCAATGGTGCTTCATCCGCACACCACGCGGCTCAATCAAATCCCAATACCATCGGCACAGCTTCTCGAAGTCTCGCAAACCGCACTTTTATCATCGCTCACGCGGATTCCTTCTCGCCATCGGTCCCTTCGCTGACTGGACCAGTCTGCTTGGCTTTCACAATCCTCTTCTGGTCTGCTGCTGAGAACATAGAAGTGCCCTGCTGCAACGACCTGATCAGCATGGGTAGCGCATCGCCCTTGAAATCGTCAGCGTTGCGAATCTTGTCCAGGTCTTCGGCAAATTCTTTGGTCGACTGCTGCAGGTAGTAAGAGGTGAAGTCCATTGCTGTCTTTTGGTCTCCTGTTGTCCCCATCTTATTGGTGTTGCGATGTGATGTGATGTGATGTGGCGATTCGACTTGGTTTTTTTATGGCTTTGAGAGCTGCGCCGTCTAGAGAAAAGCTCGAGTGGTTGATGAATGCCATGGGCTGGCTCTATCAAAGTTGAAGGGGGCCAAGACTTCACCTACAGTACATTGTAGGTAGGTAACCTCCTAGGATACAGTCTATTCATATATCGGGGAATATGCTTGTATTCAGTGTCCACTCACAACCTCTCTTCAGCGACATCGCAATCGTATCAAGCTTCTGTATAAATTATTCTCCTGAAATAGCCCAAAATAGAAGCAATGAACTTTTTTTTTTTTTTCTAGCCTGGTGACTTCTCGGTATCTAAATGGGTAACCATGCAAACGGTAGTGATCTCTATGGGAGCGCCCAGATTGTCGACCATACAACAGAAGATTGAAGAGTGGTTCGCTTTTCTCTACAAAAGGGAAACCCCTACTTGAGTCCCAATCGAACCAGAGGAGGAATGGCGATAGTAGCGACAATTTGCAATCAAGAATGAGGGTAAAAAGCGCGCTCGCGACATCAATCCTCTACCGAGGAAAGGGCTTTTCAAAGGAGCCATTCCATCCTCCCCGGTAGAGAGCGTCCGCTCTTGCTCCTAACTGGCAGCCCGCGACTTAGGGAATGCTGGCGGTTTCAGTATGAAGGCATGAGTTCATGTGATGATGACTCGGAAGCCAACGTAATAGATGAGCCACCAAATTTCTAAACCTCGCTACGGGTATAGCTATGTCAGTCAAGGAGAGAGTGATTAAAATGCAATTTACGAGGGATGTTACCGATGCCATCAACCCCTCCATTATAATCATCGGCTATATTGAGCCCACTGGGGAGGTGCCATTTCTTTGTTTCCCGAGGACATGATTCGAAGCTGTTTATTGAAGTAATTCGAGTACAAGCAGACGCACAACTTCATAAATTGTATAGATCCTTAAACAGCCCATATTGTAGTATTTAACAGAAATAAACGCTTATTCGTCCAAAGGGATGCTTTTACTTCGATATCGAGATCAATTTCATCAGTTGATCACCTGTTCTGTTTGCTTTGTGTTTGCTAAATGCTGATTGTATTTCCATTAGAAAAGCAGGTTGGCGTGCACCCCATATATGATTCTAGCGGATTGTTACCAGCCGTAATTTTGAATATCGAAAATGACTGCTGAGGATACTCACATACCCTAGGTCTCCAGTTCTAGATGGCCAGTACCTTCTGGAACAATAGTTATAGATTTCGATGGCCATTGAAGCTGTCATGGCGAAATAGGCTTTTACTTTGATTGTCACCTTTTCACGGGGCTGTAAAACGACAAAGATATCCTTTATATATATATATTCAGCCGTCATGCCCGCAAGAAGGCTGGAAGAACCTGTACCCACAATCTCCTGATGTTCTCACAGAATAACGATAAATCTTGGTCCATATTCCACTCACTCAGGCGGGCTTTCTGCGTACACGTTCCACGCACAACCTCTGTGCCAGCTGAGTATGCAGTTCGCCTTGCACTTCGGCCGCACGGAGGACCATTGCAGGCTGTTCATGATCTTTCAAGACATGCAGGCAATATTGGGCAATATTGAAAAGTGAGGTTATACAGACGTCGCTTCTTGAAACAGACCCCAGAGACCTAGGTGGTCAGGGCTGGCAGACCAGCTATATATAGAGTCGAGTAAAGTCACCAAGGCCAGGAAGGAACTGTTTAATCAAGGACTCCTATAGCCTAGTTGATCATTATAGTCTGAATAGCTTCGATTCCAAGCACAGTCACCTCCCTTTATTATACGTAATTAATTCTCCTCAGTTCAAGTTAGAACTATTATCAAATGTAGAATTGTGAAACTCTGCGACAAATATGTAGGTTTCAATCAACGAGAAGGTCGTCAGGTGAATAAAACATATTACATCGAGGTATTCTCGCCCAGAATGGTGTCAAGTTTTGAAGGGCTCACCGGGACCGACTACAGTTCCACTATACAGGTATCATTGATGCAGGATCATATAAGTCGCGGAAGAACAAGACTCTAACGAGGGTAGTTTCGGGCATATTGACCTGAGTTCAGGCCAAGACTTTAAAGTAGTGCTGGCTACCTATGCTACAATTTGGTTCTTTAAGGTTAGCTGATATATAACACCCGTCCCCTCCCTCACGTCTCATCTCACCTATCTAATCCTTCATTCAGACTGAGCCCATGCCTACGCCTCCAAACGGCTGTTATTCATTGGCGAAATGAGAACTTATATGGCTTCGCTTTTCCTATACGTCACGGCTAGTATAGTTACTGTACCCGGTGTGGATAGACCCTGTCAAGTTGCTTATATGGATATGTGTACGAGGGTTCGACTTGGGTCAGACAATATTCACCGTGGTGTATAGAATCGCTCGGTACGTAAGACTATGGCATACTCAAGGCCGAATACGGCCACATGATTTGGGTTATGTCAGACCCTAGAATATGAAAAAAAGCAGTTCAATGCGTTAAAGGTGTTTGTATGTGACGCCCCGATGTCTGTGGAGACTGTGACACGCGATGGGACTAACGAGGACGTACTATGTAGACAAACGAGGGGACCAGGACCATTATTTACAGTGGCTGGCACTAAATATGAATCTAGTGAGGTGCCAAATATATAATGTATTAGCTTGATGAGAGCAAATGTGATACGATGGCAAAGATTTCTGGGAGGATCATCAGTATTGAGGTACAAGAGAGTGGTATTCAAACAAAGAAGCAGAGACGGTTAGATCCCAGGAAAGAGTGTTTATTGAGGCAATAGAATTAGAACGCTAAACTACGCTACTATGCAACCATGCTCCTTCGCACAGAGCAATCCAGCCTTTATTCTTTCGGTCTCGGGGCCGAGATGGAAGGCAGAGGCTCATAGGTGTCTGGCGCCAAATTTCAGGCAAGTGGTTCTGCACCAGCCATGTATGTAGTAGTGTACTATGTAGAAAGTATACGTAGAACAGAAAGTAACATCTTTTGCCATATCAGAAGAAGTCTTCAATCCCGGATTAGAAATGGAATCCACAAACGGCCGCTCCGCTGCTTCCATGGGGCTAAGCTAACTTAAGACTATGGGTTAGTCGGGGGGGGTTTTATACTAACCACACATACAAATAAGTGTTCATCCATGATTATCCAAGATTGTGAAGCCTTAGTTTTGCCGTACTTGTCTCCACATAGTACTGTAATAGTATCAAGCGATTCTCATGCAGGCAGCTGGAGAGAGTAAAACGTACAGTACATATAGATAGGAGGGATTCTTCGCGAATTCCATCCTCCTGCCGGTGCCGAGTTAGGCCAGCAGATGCCGAAGGATGAGAAGCCTCGGCACGGAGTCAATGGCGGCACCTTTTGGCTTCCAAATCTGAGTTTTCATGATTTTGGATTGTCATGTCATCATAGTGTTAACAGATAGCATCGGCAGCAGGAGCAGAAGCTTGAACATGACAGTAATTCAAATGATCAAGACATACAGGAACAGGAATGCTGG
Organism: Xylaria bambusicola; assembly: GCF_022495145.1. Lineage (NCBI taxonomy): Eukaryota > Fungi > Ascomycota > Sordariomycetes > Xylariales > Xylariaceae > Xylaria > Xylaria bambusicola. Next base: position 46,373 of record NW_025953636.1, on the reverse strand, counting down.
AGGATGGATGATAGCAAAGCTCTCTGTTATAACTTTTCTGTGGCTGTGTTGGATTGTCAATCAAGCCCGGACCGTTGCTATTTCGGTAGCGCCCCATCAAGCTACAAATCCTAGCAACAGATCAATGTCAGTTATGCAGTTGTGTTTACTCCGTACGTCCTAATAAGTTGGAGGGAAGGGGGCTCATTCTATACAGGAACCGTCTGTTGACACGGCATAACACCCTTCTTAATGCTGCGGCTTGAATACTCAACCGACTGGGAACTTACTTACTTACACACCCGAAGGCACATACGACGTCTTCCTTTCATGTTTCTAGGGGTCCGTGTCAGACACACTAATGACCTAACCTAAGTATGGCGTACTTGGACATGACTCTGTCTCAACGGTTAATGCGACTTCTGGCCCTACACCATGTTAGGCTAGTACAATTCACACTACTGTAGAAACTTGGTGGCCAGCGATCCTGATCATTTCAACCTACTTTGTATCTGTCATCGCTAGTGTATCAAATCGTGGATTGAGCACCTTCATCCTGCCTTGATTCCCGTGGGGTGTCCTAGACTACACCACAGTACCTTCGAATCAGATTATGCGCACATCATTCCTTGGGTGTGCGAGGACGATGTACGTGTGTACTGTCTATGTATTTCCGTGAGTATAGACGCAGTGGGGTGTGATTCTCATGCAAGATCACATGCAGGGTACACTTCACTGACCTCGGGGCGTTGGCGACGGCGCCGACTGGGGCAGTATCTACTACATAGTAAGTAAATAAATACACCACAGTACAATGACCTTGAGAATACTTGTCCGTAAGTAAGAGGAGGTCTCAACAGATGCACATATGTACATGTAACGGCCCAGAGACTGTTGGGAATAGTATGTACTGTGGGTACGCAATGAGGCGCGAGCTGTTGAAAGGATGAAGGGATTGAATGTGAAAGCGCTGCCCACCACATTCATATCGTACTTATGTATGATTTCTGTTCGTCGCAGGCACCTGGTACCTGTCAGGTCGTGTTTCGCTGCAAGGGTTCGCCCAACCAAGAACGCAGCGGCGCGCGATACGCCAGAACCCGCAAATTGGGACGAGTTTCGGAGATATTTCATCGCAAGTCGGTGGCCCATGTCTCTACCTCCTACTTAGTCCACTGTTATTATACCTATTGTAAGGGTACTTGATACTCCGTCATGCCTGTACTGCGACATTTTGCTCCTCAGCAGCGACTGAGCACAGCCCATTCGGATCTCGACTTGCGCGCGTTACTTATGTTCACACAGTATAGATACATATTGTAGCCATCTACAGTACCTATCTCATGTGGAGAATAAGTAAGTAAGCTCGGCAGCCTTTCGCTTGAAGTTGCAGTGCCACTTTTCGTGCTGCTACATTTAGTTCCCGGGCAGAGTGGTGCGAAAGATGATACTTAGAGGTATGCACTTGCTTTTACGCCACAAATCAGCGATCCTCAAAGCGGCGTGCCCGGTACTTGGGTCAGATCTCATCTTACTTACATAGGTAGACAGACACTCATAGGTACCAAGTCTGCTAAGGACCAAACAGAGCGTTCGAGGTTCGAGCTTCCGGTTCGAGGCTCGTGCAGTTGGTCCAGTCCAGTCCAGTCCAATGAATGATGGGTCTCGCTTCATGCTAGTGATGCACTGATAGGTAGGTCCTTAGGTACTGTATAGGTAGGTATGGTAAGGTCTCGGTCTTCCAAGAAAGACCAAGCAACCCCTCAGACTCCCAGACTCCCAGACTCTCAGACTCTGATTCTGAGTACAACATACCACATGACCTACATATTGTACATGTACCTACAACACTTCCAGGAGCTTTGCTCGAGGGGCGGAGGGGGTTTTCGCGGCAATGTGAGGGAATGTCGGTGTACCATATAGTACATACCTATGTACATATGGAGGTACCTACTGTATGTAGGTTATCTACTACCTGGTAGGTAGGTACATAGTAGTCACTTTCAGTGCACTAGGTACCTAGGTAGGTACTCACCTACCGGTACTCGCATGGATTGTTTCAGCGGCTGAAACCAGTCTGCTCGCTATTGGCTGACGACAGCAAGACACTACTACATGTACCTATGTACCTCCTCCCTGTCCAGATCCTGTCCAAGTACCGATCACAGTACCACCTCACTAAGTATGTAGTACCTACTCAAATAACCCCCTCCCTACCTACTACATCTACTAAGTACATGGCCACTAGGTAAGTATTTATTATAGCATCCTGGTGGCGCCTCGGCAGTACCTGTGTTCAGAGTGTAGGTAGGTACGGAAGGTAGGCAGTATATAGTAGTAGGTATAACCGTATACTTAGGTAGCTGACCTGCCCCGACCCTGCATCTGCCAAACCAACGAACCACCCCCAGGAAGAATTCGAGACGGACGGAAGAAGTGCTAAGAAGTGCTGCGAATTGCTAGGACATCGCTGCCATCATGACGAGGCACCAGGACCCTCTGCCCGCCCAGAAATCAATAGACAATGAGCGATCCTCACTGGGCCGACCGCAACTCTTCGTGCAACTGAGCTTTGGCGTCTCGTGGTCCGATCGCCACATCCCGCGGACTCACACCCTCAGCTACACCTCTAAGCATCTGAAGAATGCGAGGGACTCTGGTCATTTCCCTCGCCAGGAGCCACGCCATCACCACCGACGTCAGGACTTCGCTCAACGACAGTCGCGGGCCGAGTGGTATCACTATCATGATTATGAGCGCCCCCGTGGTCGCCCCAATCAATCCCGCCCCGCCAATCCCGCCGCATCGTCACCGCCGAGAGAGCCCAGGGCAGACTCGCGGCGTGCTGGCAACGAGCGCGGGAGCTCGGCGCCGCCCGTCATTCATGAGGGCCCGTGGAGCGATGACGAAGGAGGCCCGTCCGCCACCCTTTTCCCCCGTCCGGCGCGGACCACCAGGAATCCGCCCCACCTATGGAAGGACCTACCGACTAACCCGGCACGCTTTCGATTAGGTGAGGACGGCCTTCCGTGGTCTTTGTCGGCCTGGCCGTTCGATCAAGACGGGGGTGAAGAGGAGCCGCCGTTCGCCAACATTCCAACGACGCTGCCTCTGTCTCCGCCCAACAGACGTCACAGCGAGGATCCACAGAGGGTGAGAGATCTAGAGTCCCTATCGACAGCCATGGTGACGGTCGACAACGGCTTCGAGAACCAGTGGTGGAACCAAGGCGAGCGTGAGTCTACCGCCCACGTTTCGTCACCTTCCGTCGAGGACGAAGTGCGCCCGATGAGCATGGCCGATGCAGTCTTGCTCTCCGCCGCTGAGCCACCGTCGGGTGTGGAAACATATAGCCCCATCAGCGGGAGCTTCAGAGATCTAGTCTCGCCTCTCTCCGACTTTAGTCCAAATTTCAATACCTTCAGTTCACTTCATAGGTCGAGTTCGACACGGTCGGACGAACTATGGATGGGGAAGTAAAAAGAAACCATTAAAAAAAAAAACAGGAAGCTTACTCGGTACCGTATCATCGGCATATCGGCTTTTTTTTTGGGGGGGGGGGGGGGGGGGGGGGGTGTGGAGGGGGGGGGGGGGGGGGTGGGACGCCACAAAGGAACGCCGCGGAGCGACAACAAACGAGCGAAAGTGAAAAAGACGGGAAGAAG